>NW_022746023.1:0-307 GCF_011630105.1 Anneissia japonica
CCGTTAACACTGTTGAATAACTATAATATAAAGGACATGATGGAACATCGTAGGCTACCCTGTAGCTTTTCAACAAATACAGTCCTATGAAAAATCATTGTGTAATAAAATGCCTCCGACGGGATTCGAACCTGCGACCTCTCGCTGGCAAGGCGAGCGTCATAACCACTAGACCACGAAGGCTTCGTGGTTGAACAGGTCCAAATACCCGTCAGTAACATTGTATTACACAATGCTATGCCTCAAGAGGGCGTTCGGCCAGATAAATCTGGAAATACGGCTAGAAATACTGTCGTATATTATATAT
>NW_022746023.1:376-541 GCF_011630105.1 Anneissia japonica
TGTTGAATAAATATAATATAAATCATCAAAGGTACATATACAGTGTTTACATAAGGACATGATGGAACATCGTAGGCTACCCTGGAGCTTTCAACGAATGAAGTCCTATAAAAGTCATTGTGTAATAAAATTCCTCCGACGGGATTCGAACCTGCGACCTCTCGC
>NW_022746024.1:0-768 GCF_011630105.1 Anneissia japonica
AGAGCTTAATAAATCAAACTACAAAAATGAACTTGGCTTACTTCATCATGTTTATTATCAGACTACAAATCTGTTTCATATGGCCAGCAGGACCGGCCACACTCGTCAGGTCGAACTACAAAACATGAATGGCACAACTTAGGCCTACACGATCATGCATATTATAATTAGGTATAAAGTGAACAATACATAGCATGTCTAATTAGCTGATTATATAGAGATTGTTTATATTTGTTTATATCAGGAAGATAATGGCTTAGTTATCTATGATAATGCATAATGAATGCCCGCTCCCAGGAAAATGTCTCACGGAAGGAGTAGTCTACCAAGCAACTGTGATTAGGGAGGACAACCTGAAAGAGGAAACATACGTGGGACTGACTGAAAACAAGTTCAAAACCAGATATAGGAATCATACAAGTTCATTCCGAAACACAAAGCATAAAAATAGCACGGAACTAAGCAAGTATATATGGACCCTTACAGACTCTAATATTAAATACACTATAAAGTGGAAAATCATCAAGCAATAAACAAATATAAACAATCTCTATATAATCAGCTAATTAGACATGCTATGTATTGTTCACTTTATACCTAATTATAATATGCATGATTGTGTAGGCCTAAGTTGTGCCATTCATGTTTTGTAGTTCGACCTGACGAGTGTGGCCAGTCCTGCTGGCCATATGAAACAGATTTGTAGTCTGAGAATAAACATGATGAAGTAAGCCAAGTTCATTTTTGTAGTTTGATTTATATATATAT
>NW_022746025.1:0-633 GCF_011630105.1 Anneissia japonica
TACAACAATGGCTTCTGCCTCGAAAAGACCAAGACAGTGTATTTCCATTGATACGAAACTAAGGGAAATAAAAGCCTATGAGAACCACGAGTCCAATTCAGCGACTGGAAAACGTTTTGGACTTTCGAAGTCTACGGTAGCGACCATATGGAAAAACAGAGAGAAAATACAAAGACACATTTCAACAAACGAAAACCCTGCTAAAGCCAGAAAATCTTCGTATGTGAAAACACCAATCTTCGATAAAGTAGACGCGGCCATGTACACGTGGATGGAGCAGCAGAGGGCTAGGTGAGTGTCTGTTAAGGGATTGTTGTAATTGATTACACCTAAAATGAAATTTTTAATCACAAAATTTCAACCAATTACAGTAGATGCAAAACTCTATTCATTTATGGACATACAAAAGTAAATTTGTGTTAGTTTAGATATCAGAAGAAAGTGAAAATTAGCATGTTTCTGGTAGTATTTTTTATTAAATTCAGGGAAAAGCTAGGGAACGTTAGGTTTAAGTGATTCTTACCTCAATTCCTGTTTGCCATATTTACACGGAAGTTGCAAAAAAATTACTTAGTGATCATTGTTTCATTTATACGTGCATTAAAGCACTAAATAACATTAAGGAACATAGAA
>NW_022746026.1:0-2169 GCF_011630105.1 Anneissia japonica
TTTTCTGTAGCAGTACCGTTGCCCGAAATAATGGGTCTGCCAGGATGGCCTGCTTTGTGGATTTTTGGTAGGACATAGAAATGTCCTGGTGCCGGATCGACCTGGATGAGATGGGGTCCAATTTTGGGATCGATGTAACCTTTTTTAACCATCTTTAATACAGATTTTTCCACTTCCTTAGAAATTTCCGGAGTGGGGTCCTCTGTGAGCTTCCGATAGTGAAGAGGATTGTTTAGTTGTCTTAAGGACTCCTTCATAGAATTTAATGTCCATTACGACAGTGGCAGAACCTTTATCAGCTGGTTTGATGATAATATCATCACGCTGACGCAAATTGGCGATGGCCTGCCTCTCATTTTTTGTGAGATTGTCGCGAAAATCTGGACTAGGAGTGTGGTTTTTAACGTCCTCCTCAATGGACTGAATGAAAGTTTCCAAACCTGGGCAACGATTCTTAGGGGGATTCCAGGTACTTTTAGGTTTGAATTTGGTAACATTGCCCGTGTTATCCGTGGTGTTGCCGTCGGAATCGGCGAAAAATTCACGGCATCTTGAACGTCGGAAGAAAGCTTCCAGATCCAAAGATAGTTGTTGTGGGTCAGCCTGCCTCGGTTTTGGGCAAAATTTGAGTCCTCGGGATAGAAGTTTGGTTTCTCCTTCGGAAAGCTGACAGTTAATTTGAACAACTGAAGCCGTGGTGTTGCACGGATTATCACTAAAGCGCCGAATGAACCTTCTAGGTTTACGTGAGAGCCAAACATTGTGCGAAGGTTGGATCACTTGTGTTGAAGTGATATTGTCTCGACCAAATTTGTGTTGTCTCCTCAGGGAAAGTTCCTTGGAAAGCTTAAGGCAATCCTGGCAATAATCTTGAGTTTGTTTTGAAACTCAGATATAGGAAGGTCTCTTTTTAGCCTTGTTGTCCTAAAGTGAATTTGGTTGTCGATGTCTTTGAGGAGTTTGCGGCAGTTGCCAATTAGGACCTCATTTAATCGACATGCATTTTTGTTAAGGACGCCATTCCAGCGGGAATGGAAGTCACGATCTGCGAATGGAATACCAGACCTGACATGAAATTGTATTCCTTTAGGAGCCGAATTGTTAGAACGATGTTTGAGATAAATAATAAGATGGTTACGATACCTGACGCGTTTTTCCGACAAGCGTCGTAGAAATTTGAAATTGTCCACAGTACCCTCCAGAATTACAGCAGAGTTGGATATTATATAAGTTGGATATTATATAAGTTGGAGTATGATATTATATAAGTTGGAGTTATATATATATAACAGAAAATAAGACAGAAAATAATGATGCGGAAACGTTGAGTTAGACAGTAGAACACAGTATAATTTATTCAGGAAACGAATATTTCGTCTTGTCCTCAAGACTTCATCAGCGTAACTGATTACAAAAGTTGGCAAATACCAGATCCAATATAAAACAATAAACAGTCGGCAATAAATAAAGGAGGGTGATTAAATGAGATAAACAATATTGGAGACATGGGGATAATGATGGAGCGAGATAATGAGTAAAACAAAGTACTTTGATATCGAGAAGTGGAAGCGATAGCCCATGATACAGATAAATATAATGGCAATAAAAATTATAAGATAATATATAAGCACAGGGGGTGGAGACAGCGTTGGGTATCGGGATCAAGGGATCTCCATGGTTCAGCGTACACACAGTGGTACCACCAGTTGAGCCGACTACTGATGATCTCAATTTACAATTAACCTTGCAGTACCTATTAATATTTAATATTTAAAAATTACACAATTATTATAAAATTCAAAATAATTAATGAAAAGAAATCAATTGATGAAAAAACATATGCTAATACATGCATGGGAAATTGCATCCAATATTTAAACATGTTTAAAAGACTGGCTGAAACGGCAAGACTGTTATTTTTCAATCTTCGAAAAGGCAAAGGCAATGGCGCCTGGGGGAGCACGTCCCCTCCAAAAAATAAGTTCCCCTCTAAGTTGACCTCCAGTTGACCAAAAATCGCCCTCAAGTAGTTTAAAATCACCATATTTTGCGAGCTAACGCCCTCTCACCCAATCAAGCCCCCCCCCCCAAATCACTTCGTGAGCCTCTTTAGTCCACTCCATTTCAAGACTCCTAGATACGCCAATGGACAAAGGTCAATGGAAGATT
>NW_022746027.1:0-194 GCF_011630105.1 Anneissia japonica
AATGCCCTTTCATCCCCTGAAAGTGCCTAAAAACCTCAAATTTCGCGCGCATTTCTTGTTAACATTGCTTAATTTCCTCTAAAAATTGCACATTTTAGGGAGTTTTGATCAATTCCAACAAAATTAGAATTAAAAACACCGGGGGACAAGGGGAAAATATCCATCTTTGGAAAATCTTTCCCCACCCCTTGACA
>NW_022746027.1:213-553 GCF_011630105.1 Anneissia japonica
TGCCTAAAATTCTCAAATTCTTTGTGCGCATTTCTTGTTACGGTAGGCCAATTTCCCCTATAAATTGCACATTTTAGGGAGTTTTCATCAATTCCGACGAAATTAGAATTAAAAACACAAAAATATTTTGCGCGCTTGGCGCGCATTTTTTAGGGCCTTTTTAGTTTTATACTTTCAAGTTGTTTAAACACATAATATTCCCAAACTCAAGTAAGACAAATTTAAGATAGATCATTTTCACCTAAAAGAAGGGCCTCAATGTGTATAGATGGTGAAAGAATATGTTTGTAATAAATAAAACCATGATGAAAATGCTTATATTTATTATTATTATGTTGTA
>NW_022746027.1:606-786 GCF_011630105.1 Anneissia japonica
AATATCAGTTAACCTACTGGGCTAAACTAGAAGGGTTACCCTCTTTAAAGATGGTTGAAATAAAAAATTAAAAAAAATAAAATAAATAAATACCCACTCTGACCCAAGACCCCTGTTACGTGCCTGGTCTTAGCGCCAATGTGTGCCCTTGTGCGGACAGGGGATGTGACCCCCCTCTGA
>NW_022746028.1:0-527 GCF_011630105.1 Anneissia japonica
CATTGTCACTTTTTGCACAAAAGTGCTTATCTCGCCGAGTTGAGCACTTAGTGCAAATTTTTGATTTTCCGCCATATTTCCAGTACTTTTTCGAAAAACCTCAAGCTTTCAATGGAATAGTCTTTTTTTCAGGCTATCTCACTCTGCCTAACAAAAAAAAAATTACATTTTGACACTCAATTTTTTGACATTGTCACTTTTTGCACAAAAGTGTTTATCTCGCCGAGTTGAGCACTTAGTGCAAATTTTTGACTTTTCGCCATATTTCGAGTACTTTTCCGAAAAACTTCAAACTTTTAATGTAATAGTGTTTGTTTCAGGCTATCTCACCGTGCCTAACAAAAAAAATAACATTTTGACTCAACTTTTTAACATTGTCACTTTTTGCACAAAAGTGCTTATCTCGCCGAGTTGAGCACTTAGTGCAAATTTTTGACTTTCCGCCATATTTCGAGTACTTTTCGAAAAACTTAAAACTTTCAATGGAATAGTGTTTGATTAAGCCTATCTCACTTTGCCTAACAAAA
>NW_022746029.1:0-602 GCF_011630105.1 Anneissia japonica
TAATAAATACACACCAGTGCGTGGATATAGAAATTCGAGCTCGTCTACTAGCACTCCGTATGAAGATGTTCATTTTCAAAATAAATATAAATTCCCATCAATGGATGATAGTGATGATTCTTGCCATTACAAACTAGGTTATCCGAACCAACTTAACAGGAAAGCAATTAACCTGGTCAAACCAGTCAAGCCTCTTGCTTTGACTAGGTTAGCCACTGTTACAAAGAAAACATTGCAGTCATTTGAGGACATTAGTCCTTTAAGCTCTCGGTCGACAAGTAGACGGTCTAGTATCTCCAGTGTTGATACTTTGAAGGATCTCGACACAAGTCCACAAGAACGTGGACACATGGAATGTGAGATGGAAGCTGGCTTTCAACTTGAACACAAACCTATTCAAAATTCAGGATTAAATCGCTCAAAATCAAGCGGTGTCAATCCGAAGTTACATCGTACAATGTCAGACACCGGTGCTCACACAGAATGTGGATTGTACGCAGACCGACTTAATTCGGGAATTCGTCATAGTGTTTCGCAACCATTTGGATGGCGTAAATCAAATTCTCAATTGCACGTTAGCCATTCAGACAAAGGTGAAATAA
>NW_022746030.1:0-719 GCF_011630105.1 Anneissia japonica
GCTGCGATGAAAAGGTTTCGTAGGTTGTCCAGGGGGCGAAGCCCCAAACATTTTGACAATTTAGGGGTTTCAAAGGCTTATTTAATCGACTTTAGAGTCTACTAATAGGCCCAGTATGTGGATAATACATACAATTTTTTTTTCTCCCCGACGAATTGTACTTTTTCTCCCCCGGCCCAACCTGGACTCGGCTGATTGCGTTTGTCGCGCGCTAACAACATAACCAAAAGGTGCTCGTTGTTAGATGACATCACTCGAATCATGTGGAAATTTGAACACAAGCAATTCCGAATTTCTTATTGTAGAGACCGAACGACAGGACCGTCATTTTATGCGGATGACATAAGGCCTCGAACATCAAAAAACACCATATATCTAATCTATACGAGGTCTTCAAATTAATGTGAACACACAATCTGAAAACAGTTTGCAAGATATATCAGCATGAATACATAGAATATCATATACTTCATATCATTTATTTCGTCGATAAAATTTTAAAAATCAATGACAAACAGAAATAAAAAATTGGAAAAAACAAACAAACAAACAAACAAACACTGTAAAAGAAAAAAATAGAACAAGCAAATGAAACCCGACTGGATTGCGCCAAAGCAAAACCAAATTACTGGGAGCTCTCCGTGTTCAGTTATGAAATATGTTGACTTATGAAATAAATATAAATATTCATAATTTAAAAACGACAACGGTGACGTCAT
>NW_022746031.1:0-927 GCF_011630105.1 Anneissia japonica
GTTCTTCCCTATTCTTTACATTGGTATAAACTATAGTAATTATAAATCCATATATATAATATTTTGATAATAAATATAGTGTGTAAAATGCAGTGATATATATTGTAATACCTGACTGCTTTAATATGTGTACAGTAAAACAATTTTATATTAACTGTGAGAAAATACACTTGTAATAAATTATTTGCAATGTACAAGGATGATAAATTGTTTCAAAATCTAGATGTGTATAAGAGACAGCTGTATGTACAACAATAACTAAATGAAGCCAACTAACCCGTAACTTAACCCTAACGTTCCCTAGTTTTTCCCAGAATTTAATAAAAAATACTACCAGAAACATGCTAATTTTCACTTTCTGCTGATGTCTAAACTAAAACAAATTTACTTATTTATGTCCATAAATGAATAGAGTTTCGCATCTTTAAAAGTGAAAAGTATATTTTGAGGTAATTGGTTGAAATTTTGTGATTAAAAATTTCATTTTAGGTGTAATCAATTAAAACAGTCCCTTAACAGACACTCCCCTAGCCCTCTGCTGCTCCATCCACGTGAAATGCTTATTGTTCAACTCAAATATATCTGTGGCAACAATCGTCCATGGTAGATCTGGAATGTTATGTAAAAGTAAGGGCTCCTAGGCTTGATGTGCCTTTAGGGCATTACATACCTGGCAGGATGACACAAACTTGTTTACGTCATCGGACAATGATCTCTAATAGACAATTTCCCGTGCTCTGCGTTTTGTAGCTTCTATTCCAGGATGTCCTTTGTGTAGTATTTGTGTATATGATGACTGGAGAGAGCTAGGAATTATGGTTTTATGTCCTTTTATAACTACTCCATTGTCTACTGAGAGTTTATCTCTGAAAGTAAAATAACTTCGTATTTCTGAAGGGCACGACTTTTTTGGCCATCCCTTAAATA
>NW_022746032.1:0-513 GCF_011630105.1 Anneissia japonica
TTGAAAAATATGTAATCATAGGATTAGAACATGGTAGCAATTTATTGACTAACATTATAAAATGTTTTAACTTTTGACAGCAGTCTCTTCTGGGTTACAGATGTAACGGCATTATACTATATTTAGTCAATAAAGCGATACCAGTTTTGAATTTTACAGTGCTTCTTCTACTATTACAACAAATGTGTCCACCATATGAATTATGGATTGATGGTAAATCAAGTATCTATATGATTTTAATATATTGCATACACAATTGAACTGCGGTATTGTACACTGCGGTAACAATGTGTTTGTAGCAGTACGAACAAAGCACAAGCAAGAAACACTTAACTATTATTTCTGAGTCTAGGTTTCGGGGCTAGAATTTATGGAAATTCTTCCATTTTGACCTGCATTTGTTAGAAAACAATAAATACTTAAAAACTTAAACTGAGGTATTGTGCATCTAGGTAATAACATTTAAAGCTGTACTAAGCAAAAACAAGAAACACTTATTAATAGGTAAACTAT
>NW_022746033.1:0-1639 GCF_011630105.1 Anneissia japonica
CGAGGAGTACCGAGGAGTTTTGTACGAGAAGAATTGTTGGTCGTTCCCTTCGACACGCAATTACCGCCCAAATGAAAAAATGGATTAAGGGAAAAACACGTTGTAATAAAATGACGCAAAATACTTGTCGTTGGATCAGGATGGGTTCTACCGAAACGTGCGGAAAAGCGGCGTTGAAGCATCAAGACTCGCTGCCCGAGCATCTACGCGGATATTGCCGCGGTCATAAGTTTAGAATCGTGCGGGGAGGGGGTACGGTTTCGTGCGAAAGATGCGGCAGGGGTTGCAAGACTATACTGCACAATATCTGCTATAGATGCGGCGGACAAGTTGTGAGCAACGCGATACTCTTACGGCGTCAATCACCCAGTCGACGTCCCGAGGGCGAAGACGGCTGTCGTTATCTCAAGATGGGTTCGACCGAGCTGTGTCGTAGGATTATCCATCGGGAACAAGACTCGCTGCCCGATCACCTCAAGGGGTACTGCGCCAGCCACATGTATAGGATGAAGCACGGCAGCAAGATATCCCCGTGTTACGTGTGCGGCGTGGGATGTAAGGTTACGATCGACGGCGTGTGTAAAAAGTGTGCGGCTCGGTAAATTGTAAAATACGTTTGTATTTTGTAATCTGACGTACGCCCTCTATCGACGTATTTTGAATTCTGACTTAAGGGGTTAAGCTATTAGCTAAAATGACTCATTACGACCATAGAGAACGTGATAGATACGACCGCCGAGACGGTTACGACCGCCGATACGGCTACGACCGCCGAGACGGCTACGACCGCCGAGACGGTTACGACCGCCGAGACGGTTACGACCGCCGAGACGGTTACGACCGCCGATACGGTTACGACCGCCGATACGGTTACGAGGAACGCGAGCAGCAGAGGAGGCGCGAGGAACGCGAGCAGCAGAGGAGGCGCGAGGAACGCGAGCAGAGAAGACGCGAGGAACGCGAGCAGAGAAGACGCGAGGAACGCGAGCAGAGAAGACGCGAGGAACGCGAGCAGCAGAGGAGGCGCGAGGAACGCGAGCAGAGGAGGCGCGAGGAACGCGAGCAGAGAAGACGCGAGGAACGCGAGCAGAGAAGACGCGAGGAACGCGAAAAACGCAAGCAGCAGTGGGAACTCGAGGACCGGGAAGACGAGAAGAGGCAACGCGAGAAACGCGAAAAACGCAAGCAGCAGTGGGAACTCGAGGACCGGGAAGACGAGAAGAGGCAACGCGAGAAACGCGAAAAACGAAAGCAGCAGTGGGAACTCGAGGACCGGGAAGACGAGCAGAGGCAACGCGAGAAACGCGAAAAACGAAAGCAGCGAAAACAGCAACAAGCTTTAAATCCGAGTGGTGAAATGCAGCAAAGGGCAGAACGCGAATTGGAACCCCCAAACGGTCAATCTGGATTTCGTTGTATTCGCACGGATACGGATCACGAAACTCATCGGATAGACCTAACGCGTTTTACCGATCCACGCGTAATCTTGCAATATAGGGATCGCATCGAGGAAATATTACAAAATCATCGTTTCGGACCCATCAGTTATCGACTAGTTTTGGTCGTAAATATGTCGCGAGAGGCAGTGACGACCATACCCACCTTTCACTCGGGTGAATATAAAGTTTACGAAGAATTA
>NW_022746034.1:0-843 GCF_011630105.1 Anneissia japonica
AAAAAAAAAAAAAAACTAATACTGATCTAGTGTCAAGAGTATTGTTTAGTCCGACTAAACTTACGGTTTACACTAGATCAGTATTAATTTGGGTGGTTTTTGGAAATGATAGTATTATTTTTGAACAAGAATGGAAAAATAAGAAAAAATACACATTATATGGCCTACTGTACTGATGCTGTTTAGGTAAGGCATAAACGTTATAGACTTCCGCTCACTGCCTGCATATCCCGTACCGGCTTATTGATGCAACCAAATTCGTAGTTTACGCACATAAGGCCAACTCAGACAGCGTCGGCCGACGCAGCCCGACCCGATTTATCGTCGGGGAAATATTAAACACATTTAATATTCTACTAGTACTAGTACTGTCCCCGACGCACACCATCGCGTCTGCGTTCAACTCACACAGACCCGACGCGACAACAAATCGGATTTGTTGTCGCGTCGGCCTGCGTCGGCCGACGCTGTCTGAGTTGGCCTTTAGGCCTACTGAAACAAAATCATAATTTTGCATTGAAATAAGACTTTATAACACAATGGAGGATCCAATACAATGCATCCGTAGCCGTTAAAATAATTATATTATGTTACGTTTTTTTATCAAGTTAAAATGACAATTTACATAGGCCTATTTAAAATGTTTAAGAACAAGTTAAAAATAAAAAAGAATGTGGTGTTGTGGATGGATTTTGTAATTTTATTTGTAAACAAAGGTAATTAACAATAAAGAATCTATAATATTTTAAGAAAACTCCTAATTTGTGCATTTCTTAATGAACTCAAGTAGTTAGATCAATTATTTCTTTTTCTTTCCTTATTTTTTTTTACTTCCAAAAAAAA
>NW_022746035.1:0-1767 GCF_011630105.1 Anneissia japonica
TCAAACCAGAAAAAGTAAAAATAATATATCATTGGATCTGATTGATTTGATAAATTTAGTGATTGATTTTTTGCAACGATCTTGGGATGGACAAACATTACCGGTATGCATACACTTTTTAAAAATAAGAACAAAATAAAAACAAATTGAGGTTAAGTTAGAATGTCAAATTAGTTTTTATTTAAAAGGGAAAAAAAAAACTAGAAAAACCAACAAAAAATTATTTTGGTCTTATCTGTTGTACCTTATGAGCAGTAGTACCGTCTGACTATGTAACACCCTCTAAATACAAAACAGTAAAATACTGCCGTACAATAATATTTTTTATCTTTGAAAAGTTTGTAAAATAAGAATAAAATAAGAAAATTTGAGCCTGAAATGGACAATAAGAAGAAACATAAGAAGACTGAGCCTGGACAAAATTTGACTGGTTCTTACTAAAAACAAAAGCGATAGTATATTTGTACCGTAACCATAATTTCATTGATAAAATACGAAAAAATACCTAACAGTAGGCTTGTAGGCCTAATTGTACCATAAATGGAGAGTAAACCATGCGGCACTACTGTATATATTATATGTTGAAGGATGGACGGATTATGACACAGATTATTTGTATAAAATTAATAATAAAATCTTATTCTTTCCGCGTCATCGACATCCAACCACATTACTACGTAGAGAGAGTGAAGTGGATTTCTTAATCCCACAATAATACTCTGTTATCACGTGACATTCCGTTTCAACTTCTTGAAATGATATATATGCCAAAGGCGTAGCATCTTCGGATTATTCACCAGCAAGCTTCGGCAAGTCTCGAGATGGAGGATCATGACATTCTAAAAAATCTGCATCGAACCGAGGAGCTTATACAATTGAGGCAGTACGATGCGTCTCCTAGGAACAGCGCGTTCTTGCCGCACCGTGAAAATGTAAATATGGTAGATGAAAGTGAGACTCAGATCACATCTGACGAAACAAACAACCAAGAAAGCAATAAAAGCGAGGAGGATTTAGATGACCAAGATGAGAAAACACCTGGTTTCTCATATACAGCATTCAGGTATTAAAGACGGCAGGCCATACCTGTAACTTTCTTTCACAATTGTATAATTCATAGGTCTGTATAGGGAGGAATGTAGGCCATGTCTCTAATGCCGGGCACCCACTGCGCCCGACGGTTTTCGGCCGACGCGATTCTATGAAGAATGCAACGCGACGACGCACGCGCTACGGATCGTTTTTAACGACAATCCGTTCAGACTGCCACAGTCAATCAACAGACGGCGTCGCGTCGTTTAGCGCTCAGGGGAGCGGAGTGGGATTTGTCGCAGTGAGTGCCCGGCTTCACACAGGCCTAGTATTATAGGCCTCCTATTTTGTACGATTATTTTTTCTAGCTCTGCAGCATTCCGTCGTTTATGAATATCCCAAACATTCTACCTTTAGTTTTACGATTAAAATGACACGTTTTTTTAGAAGAAAGACTAATTCGTATTCAAACAAATTTAAGTTATTATTGATTTGCATCTGTTTTCTACCTTGCAATCAGCACTTTGAGCTATAGTAAGATATGAAGTAGGACTATTTTATCCCGTCATTATTTGTTGCAATATAGCATATAGCTATAATTTTTTACAGAAAATTACCGTATTAATCCGGTTGCTGATTATTTAGGACCCCAAACCAAACATTAATTATCAAAGACAACAATAATTCGTTTTTGTTAAATGATTAAATGATTATCAGTCTACATATTGGGGCATG
>NW_022746036.1:0-1298 GCF_011630105.1 Anneissia japonica
GGGAGAGTACACCATAAATGCACGGATTGTGTACACACAGTAGAGTAATCCAGGCTGACTATTAAAAACAAGGAAGAATTTTAAAAACATACAACTGGAATGTTTTTCAGATAAATATTGTTACATACAGTACCAATATCACAAATGTTAAGTAAACAATGATAATTTTCTAGTCATCCACAAAAGTGAACACAATAGATCAATTAAAGTCTATATTATTACACTATGGATTTTCTTCCGACACACTGTAGTATATTAAGATAGCAAGTTTAAGGTTAGCGTTGTCAGAATAATATCAACGGCCACAATTATTATTAACCAAAATTTATTAGGCCTATCACTTACACTATTTTATTTTACCTACATATAAATTATAATATACCATCATTTGACATTAATTGTGAAGTGCTGGTTTTTTTTCAATTATTTTTAAAGATTTTTTTTTACCTTAACAAGTTGTGACTCTCATACTTGAGCAGGGTCGCCACCTTAGCAGGGCATGTAGTACAGCCAAGGCTTATCCTGCATGTACACAGTTGTGGTGGCGACACCATCTCAAACATTGGGAGTGCGCATTTTCCTTCCCTTTTGTGTTCGCGGTTTGTTTAATGCTATTTTTGGCCACCATCACAGCTTGCTTGTATATTTTACTTTTTTATTTATTTTTAAAATTTAATTTAATTTTTTTTTTTCAATATGATTCATGATTTGAATACTTCCAGCGACTTGTTAAGACAATTTTATTGTGGAAGGCGCACTACAAATATCATACCATCATTAGGCCTACTATACCATGTAACATACTGTATTTTTTTTTTGAAGATTTGTTTGTCATTTTTATATTTGACTGTTTAACTTATTTGTATGTTAAGTAGCATCTGGAAGATAAGAATCCAAACATACATACAATTGTATACACATATCCAAACATACATACAATTTGTATAAAAAATAGATGAAATATTTTAACAATAGTGAAACACACACAGTATAATTCGAATACATGGCATTCCATACAAAGTCGGTCTCTAGGTCACGTCCACTTTGGTTCGTTCGTGGTTCCTTCGGACATAGGCTGGTGATTCGCTAGGCTTAGGTGAGTAGTAGGCTAGGCCTTCAGGTCTACCGTATGTACTCATGTTTTATGTCAGTGTTTTAACATGAAAAAAATTAAACATTAATATATGTGCTTTTCTTAATTATTAAGATTGCTTAAATTGTTAATGTTACATTATTGTCAGATTTTATTCCATTCTGTAAGTGGCGGGTTTTCTCTGTTGAATAAGAGTACAGTGTGA
>NW_022746037.1:0-10236 GCF_011630105.1 Anneissia japonica
TTTAAGTGATTTTTAACTACTTGACCGTGATTTTTTGGAGACTGGGTTGACGCAAGTAATTTTTTATTTTGGGGGAGGGGCTCCATCCTTCACTCTTCTCCACAAAGCAAAAACAGTGATTCACTTACCGGGGCGTCCGTCCTTCGCGCCTCCTCCAGATACGCCACTGCTCGTTGGTAAGGTTATGCAAGTCATGGTATATTACTAAAACAAGCAACGGTTCATAATGATTACAACATACCGAAACACTGGTAATTAAGGTTTTAATGTTGGAGTTGGAACGCTGGATTGCCTCATTCTACAGACGTGTTTGCAAACAAGTCCACTGGCATGCGTGCGCTGCCAGACAAATGATGAGGGCTCATGATCACCAAATAGATACTTTGCAACAATTAATGTATGTAGGCCTGTAAACTTGACTTTTCATTACTGGGAACTGCAAAGAAGAAAAAGAACATTGTTTAGCGTGTTTTTCAGTACAGTATGTAGTTCAATACTGAAAATTCAGTATTGAACTACATACTGTACTGAAAAACACGCTATATTCAAATTACTGTAATTGTAATTAAAATTTTTGATACAAACAATCGTAATAATCATACTGAATAAAATACAAAAATTTATTATGTATAGGGCCTAGTCAAGAATCGTTTAAAAGACAAATTAATAAACGCAATTCTAAAACACTCATGAAAAACAGAACCCTTTAAAAATTATTTTCCAACATCATCATAAACCACTGGCATTAGTGCGTCCATCGGCGGTCCATACTGCGGCTGTTATCGCGATTCGCGACCGAAATCGCCGAAATGCATACCGCCGAAATATCTGTATTCGCTAGTAGTAGGCTAGGGTAGCCCAGCCCTCACAGTTTTTTTTTCTTAATAATTAATCAATAAGATGACAATATCTTGTGTACATTTGAAAGCAGATGCCTATATGGTATGTCTTACTCATGCTCTTTCAACAGAAAGAGAAGAAGTCATGGGACTTTGCATAGGAGAAGTAAGTATACCTCGCCTCTGTTTTGTCTGTATTGTAGGGCCTAGTAGGATAGGAATGCCTAGGCCTAGTAGTGTAGGCCTAGCCTAGGCCCCTAGACCGCATTACACGCCTATACCTAGGCTAGGCTCTCCCGTCAGGCAAATCCTGGCGCCACCCCTGGTGTCTCCATACTGTGGTGAAAAAATCCCAGGCGCTAGGCCTATGGCCTAGGCCTAATCAGCCGAGCACTATGCGCAAGCCCTTTTTCAGGTGGGGTCCACCTGCACGTGAGGGCCCCGAAAGAATTCGATCGAACTCGGCCACAAGTCAAACTCAGCCACAAGTCATCTCGGTCACAAGTCATCTCGGTCACAAGTCAACTCGGCCTCAAAATGTTCGGCTACAGTCAACTCGGCCACAATTCAACTCGGCCACAAATCCGGGCACAAATCAACTCGGCCACAAGTCAACTCGGCCACAAGTCGACTGCAGCCTATTTACTGGTACTACAATTTGAAGGAATAATTCATGAAGTATAAAATACTAATTCTTTAAAGTATTACTATAAATTATTATTATTATTGCTGTTAATATTATTGTTGTCATTGTTGTTATTATTGTTGTTTTTATTACCATTAGTTTTAATATTAATTATTATTCTTAGCATATTTGTATTGTTTAATAAATTTTTACCATATAAATAATAATTTTCGATTTTTTTATTCATATTATTATTATTCATATTATTATTATTCATATTATTCATATTATTATTATTATTATTATTATATTAGTCTTAGTATTATTATTTTAATAATTTTAAACTAGGTATTTAAATATCGTTATTATTACCAATTCGTATTATTACTATTAGTATTGTTAAAATATTATTACTAATTATATTGTTGTTATCACCTTTATTATCGTTATTATGACTAATTAGTACTTTTAAAGTGAATATTATTAACTTATTGTCGTTATTGTTTAATATTATTGTTGAAGTAGAATGTTGTGAGTAAACAGAAGACGAACACACGACGTCAGTAAGATTTTCTTTTAATAATCATTATAATTAGGCCTACTTAAGTCATTAGTTATCTATAAAAGGAGATGTTATGGGCAATGCCTAAGCTCCACTAACCATGTTGGAATGTCTATGATACGTGGATGACAATAAGTAAAATGAAAAAATTAATTAATTAAATAAAATGTATAATTGAAATTAAATATGAGAAGATGTAAAGGGGTGGGTGGCAAAAGTCTGGGAGAAATTGAAAATGACAATGGGCAAAATGTCCAAGGGAAACCAGCCTGGTCCCGATGATGACATAGGCCTAATTGATGTTGAATTGTAGCGTATTTTAATACTTGGAGTACTGTATGTATACTGTTCTGAGATTAATCAGCGGACCTGTCAGTTTTTATAAATATTCAGTGGCAATTTTTATGTCTATAGGTCTACTGCTGTATTCATTTTTACGACTATGAATATTCTTATTACTATAGTTTTCGTTGTGGGTTTTCCTTTAAATTTCATTGATAGTTTCATATACAGTATTTTGTTTTTCAAATGTTATTGTTTCAGTGTTATTAAAGTAACTGTCATTTTGGATCTAATCTAAATTATTTTTTGCAAATATCATTGCCGATTATCATTTTTGAAATTAAAAACAAAAATCCATTACCTCATTGCTATTCACATAGCCCCCCCCCCCCATTGGACGAACAAATATGGACTGAAGCGAAATGTCTGTCACTCAACAATACCAATTGTTCCTATTGTGGATAATTGATACTAGATGCTATGCGCCCCACCTAATTTTAACGTAGGCCTAATTTTTGGGCATGGTTCTAAAGAAAATAGTATCGAAATGCATGCCATCGTGCATTCATTTGATTTTAGTTGGATTCAAAATAAATTTTTAACATTTAAAAAATCATAATGTGGTTTTTCTATTTCAATTTTTTATGATTAGGTCTACAATATGTACTCATGTTTTATGTCAGTGTTTTAACGTGAAAAAAAAAATAAAACATTAATATGTGCTTTTCTTAATTATTAAGATTGCTTAAATTGTTAATGTTACATTATTGTCAGATTTTATTCCATTTTCACGACGGTGATTAGAATTTTAATAAAATATACTGTGTACTTCATTTCAACCACATTGAAGAAAAAAGATGCAAAAACTGAGTAATATTTACATTTCATTTTAATTATTTTATTCTATATATAACATGTTATATATTATAAATATTTATGGTCCTAATCGGGATGATCATAATTTTTACGATAGATTAGAAGAAATTATAGAAGAAGCCGAAAACCAGGTGGGTTCAGTAATTATATGCGGGGATTGGAATGTAGTTTGAGATTATAAAAAAGACACGTACAGGTATTTGAGAAAAAATAAAAATAATCAACAGGCTAATCAATCGGTTACAAATATCATGCAAATTCATGATTTGCATGATATTTGGCGAGAAACCCACCCCAATATAACACGTTACACGAAGCAAGCAAGATTGGGTTACATTTTAGTTTCAACGGATATTTTGTCAGCTGTTAAAAATAGTAAGTCATGGTTATCGAACTGACCACTCAGTGGTATATATAGAAATTGAAAGTGATAATTCAGAGCGTGGCAGAGGGTTTTGGAAGTTTAATAACTCATTACTGAAAGATGAAATTTATATAAAAAAGTAAAAGATTGTGTAAATGATGTTATAAATGAATACTCTCTAGCCAGTGAAAAACACTTTGATCACCAAAAAAAAAGAAAATGTTGGTTTTTCTATTGACGATGCTCTTCTATGGGGTGTTTTTAAATTTAAAATTAGGGGTATCACAATTCCATATTCGGCAAATAAGAAAAGGATGTCACAAAAACAAGAGCAAGAAATTGTGAGACAATTGAAATTTTTTGAAAATAAATTGGCAATCTCTCCAAATGATGATGATGTGTCCACCTTGAGTATTCTGAACAATGATGTGCAATTGATTAGAGAACATGCAGTTGCAGGAGCCATAATACGTTCAAAAGCTAGGTGGTGTGAATTTGATGAAAAAAAGTAATGGATTTTTTATAAATTTGGAAAAACATCATTATATAAATAAAAATATTGTTAAACTAAATACAGATCATGGAGAACTGACTAATCCTAAGGATATACTAGAAGAATTACACAATTTCTATAAAACATTATTTACACCTAACCGAACAGTAAATAGGCAAAATAACCTGAATTTTTTTTCTACAAATATTCATAAATTAATTTTAACTTCTTTACATACAAGACACTGATAAGATACGGCCCTCCAAAAAAGCCAAAATTGTTTTTCGCAGAATGCTTCAGGATATTTGCTGGAATATAACATTCTTAAAAACAAAATGCTGCCCAAGTTTGAATGATTTTTCCTGAAAAAGAGGGCCTAATATTTTCTCTAGCAATTTGCAACATACAGGAATGAAACAAGGGGCATGGTACAAACATTTTAAATAATAAAGAGTCCTAACTTAAAAACTGCTGAAATTTTGGACTCTTTCTTTTGACATATTCAGGTATTTCTTGAATTTTTTAAAGGAAAATACAAGGCCGAGGGGGGGGGGGGGTGGTCACAGGGACATGGTGGTTGATTTGAGTCGGAAGTGAACTTGTGCCGGTGCGCTAGGCCAAGAAAGTAAAAGCTTCATTACGCGACACTACACAGTTTGTTTGTTTCACGATGGATGATGACAGCAACATACAGTTTGGCAGGGGCTTAAGCTCTCCATCGGACATGACAAGCTCCCCCAATGACCAGAGCTCCTCGGGAAGTTGGACCAAAAAAACAAAAAACAAAAAAAAACTGAATAGGCCTAATAAAATGAAATGCAATGTATATTTATTGAGTTGAGTTTCAGAGTATAGTAACTTTTGAATTTTATAAAATTGACATTTAAAGTCTGAGAGTGCCATTTCCTGCCATCGAGAGGTCCTATTTTAAAAAACAAAGTTTCATTAGGGGAGAATGTCGAAAGGCGACCTTTCTTTGACTGTTCTTAACTTTCGTGATCATTATAAGTAAGCAGTTCAATTTAAAAATACAACCATTTGTGAGGAACTTTCTTTTACATCCTCTTCCGTACCATCTGGCGTTTGAGGCGACGCAAAGGATCTCCACTTATTTCTGTCTGGTGCAATTTTGAGGGCTGTCTCAAGACTCAGTCCTTTCCTCTTTAAGTCTTTCACAATGGTTCTACGCCAGGTTTCTTTTGGCTGTCCACGGTTTCTTTTCCCTTGTGGGGTCCATCGTAGTGCTGTTCTCGGTAGCGAGGCAGGTGGCATGCGACAGACATGTCCTAACCAATTCCAACGACGCATCTGTATTTGTTCTTGTATGGGCACTGTTTCTGTTTTGCTCCGGAGTTTTTCATTTGAAATGATATTTGGCCAGTAGATTCTGAGGATGTGCCGCAGGCATTTGTTTTTTAACACTTCCAGTAGCGGCAGTGGCTTTCCAGCACTCCGATCCGTTAAAAGGAGGACACTCAGAACATTGCTCTTGAAAATCCTGATCTTTGTGTGAATGCTGAGTCCAGTAGATCTTCCAGATGGACTTTAGCATAGCAAAAGCTTGGTTGGCTTTGCTGATCCTGGTGTTTACCTCTTCGTCGCAGTCGCCATCTGTCATCTTACTGCCCAGGTAGGTAAACTCCTGCACATCCTCTAGTGGTTTGCCACTCATAGTGACTGGGTTTTTAATAGTCATGGCATTTTTCCTCAGTACCTGTGTTTTCTTTTCATATAAGAGGAACAGTACATTTTTAATAAAAATTTATGCAAAATCATAGAGCATAAAAAAACAACAAATTAACATTGTAAAATAGTTTCATTTCCAGTGGAGTGCGGCGGCAGCATCCCTGCTAGGCCAATGTAAACTCTTGGGGTCTATTATTCTGAAACCAATTCTTCTCCTTTTGTTAGGTTATTCCATGTTCCCAATTTTTTTCCAATTACATGAAAAAGATAGGAGGTATTGTATATCAAGTACTTATATATCATTAACCTGATGAAACTGTTATTGTTAATTTATATATTTTAGGTTGACACAAATCGAGTTGTACACATTGTTTCAGTTATTATGTTGCGAAGGTCTGACAAATGCAAAGACAGAGTTGAGATATCACCTGAACAGCTAACCCATGCAGCATCAGAAGCTGAAATATCCTTTTATTCAGATCAAGTTTAATATATTGTCTAATACAAAGTATACTGTAAATGAACTTGGTTTTCCAATTTCATTTACCTTTTATTTGACATAATTTGTATATAGGTTTCAAGAGTAAAAAATTATGAAAAGCCATGTTAATATTAAGGTTTGCATAGTCAAGAAAAAATACTGTATCATAGTTCCAATGTGGTAAGGGCACATAAAAAATAAAAAAAAAATTATTAGATCACTCTTTAAAAAAAAAAAATAATGAGGGCAGGCATTCTTTTTTAAACATTTTTAATGAGAACAATAGAATATTGCATTTTTTAATCGATGAGGGAGGGACTGTTTTTCTTTTTGGCAAGAATATTGTAAATATTGTATAAAAACTGGTTTAACTTTATTATTTAAAAAAAAAAAATGTATTTCTAGTCACAAAATTTCATAATCTTTTTATGCTGTTGTAATAAATGATGTAGGAAAAAAAAAATTTTATTCCTGCATCAATATTTTCTAAATTGTGGACGCAAATGGAGTGATAATCTAAGGCAATTCAAAAATAGGACGCACATCTCTGCTCTTGAACATAGCGCATGTGTACAATCCTTTGATCTTTACTGTGGCATAATCCGATACTAGGTGCGAGTACAGCCATCAATAATTAGTCATGTTTCATGGTGTGTGTTATTATTTTATTAATTTTGGGTACTTTGTAATGTCTTTTACATCTTATTTCTTTTGACCACAAGCTTGTTAAATTCTTCTATAAACAGCAATTTGATTTGTGAAAATTGACCAACAAAATGAACATTAAATAAAGAGGTGGGGCGCAGTGTAAATTCATACTTTGGTGGAGCCAGTCATAGAACAACTAGTCTGAAGGAAGTAACAACCACCAAGCTGCAATCGTACTGACAGTGCTACTAAATGATTGTTGATTAAAACTTTTTACACTGGTTTTACTTTAAGGAAATAATTGAATAATAATGGTTGTTGTAATCTTGGGAAAGCTGGATAGAATGTTGCCAAATATATTCCGCTATTGACATTGTTTTTGTCAGGCAGATATTTTTTCCTAAAATTTTCATACAGATTAGCAATGGAGACAGGGAGACCTTTACGTGTTTTAGGATGGTATCATTCTCACCCTCATATTACGGTTTGGCCATCACATGTTGGTAACTAACTTCATTTTATAGTATAAGAAATACTGCTTATTAGTTTTAGTACAGTTTGCTATGTAATCCAGCTAGATTTTTGTGCCAAAATGAATTTTATTGGCTAGTTTTGTCATTTTGTGCTGAATTAAAAAAAGTTAGGTGTCATTTTTTTTATCCATGTCATCAGCCCCCAATTTGAATTTCAAGCTGGTGTCGGTGGAAAGGGAATTATACACTGATCATTTTATTCCTTTACACCTATACCTAATAATACATATTTACAGAGATATAGACCAATAAATAAAGTCACATGACCCAAAAGGTCAAAAAATGAAACTTGCCTAAATATATCGTGTTTAGTATTGTTGGAAAGCTCCTCCCGATTCTGAATAATGTTATACAATGCACATATCCGAAATGTTGTACATTTGAGTCCGCTAAGTCAAATCTAATGGGACTGGCATAAAAGGTTCAAGTTATACAGATTTTGACTTGCACATTTTTGAAAAAAAAATATTAACAAAGAACAATACTGCGTGTACTCAATGCCCACAAAATCGAATTACACGCAAATCCGAACATTTTTTTAAGTCTCAAAATCATTCCTATTCTTCCTTTAATGAAATACTTTCCGAAAACAGGAACTCCCTATTCCGAATCTCGGAAAATTTGTCCAATTCAGGACAATAACATTCATTGGAAAAACCAGACGATAGTTAAATAGACATCGTTTAACAACAATCATACCAGACGCCATGAAAATGAGATGCTTAGCTGTACTCACATTGCCTTGGAGATTATCTGTTGATTAACATGACACACCAGTAGACGTTTTCTTGGTTAATTATGAAGTGAATTTTACGCATTTCAATGTTTTATTAAGTGTATATACTTGCTTTTAATCCTTAAAATCATTTGGAATCAACCTGAAATAAAGACGGTACTCAACAAAGCAACTACTGGTTACTCTTTTCAGTAGACGTCTAATCGTCAGTTTAAATTGCAAATGCACCTCATTCATTCTTTAAACTCAGACACTTTTCAAAACATGTTGCTAATTTAATTACAGAAGAAAATTGTAGAGAATAAAATCTAATTTGTTAGGTTTATTTAGATTTGACTCTAAAATAATACCATGAGGGTTTCTTATTTGTTTTTTGTTTTGTTTTTATAAATTTATTTCATTAAAACATTCTTGATTACACCGAGCTTGTTACTGTCACGCACTATGAAACTTTGGGCGATCTGATGTCATCACAGCCGAAGCAAATGTCTGCAAAACAACCTACGAAAATAGACCAATTGGCGGGCAGGCAGAGTTTTGGGGGCGCGACCTGTTTACAACTAGACTGCCGACCAGCAAGTGGCATTGCCCAACGAAGATTGTGTGCTTGGAAAAACATATCAGACCTAAAGAAATGCACGTAAGAACAATATAAAAGTCGCATCAGTTTTATTGGTAATAATAATTAAATTTGCTGAGCAGTACAGCAAAGCAACAGGTACTCTATGTATTATGTTAAATAAAGTGTTGAATTTGTGTAAGCTAGGCCTAGGGCTAGTAAAAAAAATCCAGGGCTTTGAAAAATTAATTAAGTAAATATATATTATTAGGTATAGGTGTAATGGAATAAAATAATCAGTGTATAATTCCCTTTCCATTGACACCAACCATAACCATGTTTTATGTGGTGTGTCGGCCATCTTGAAATTTAAAATGGCGGCTGGGTAAAAAAAAATAGCACCTAACTTTTTTGAATTCAGCCAACCAAAATGACAAAGTTAACCAATGAAATCCATTTTGGCACAAAAATCTAGCTGTAGCCCAATTTCTGACATAGCAATCCATACTATTAATTAAAAAAAAATTTAAATAACAAATTTCTAATGTTTTGTAAATGAGTCTTTTTCTTGTTTTCTTTAATGGCAAAAGTGAAAGTTTAAGATTAAATTTATTTACAAAATTGTTTGGTCATTGGGTCCACATGCTTAAGTGAGAAGCAACGAAGATGAAGTGAGGACAAGTGAAATGCACAGTGAGGGATTGAATACCCCAACCTCAAGGGTAGGAAACACTGTGAAGACACTTCCAATGAGAGTAATATAACCTGTAGAGAGGTTCATAAAAAAATACAGTACATTAAAATATGAATTGGAAATACAGAAATACAAGCATGGATATTGTTAAATTTACAATTTTCAATCAAACTAATCCTTTTTTTTTAAGTTGGTTAAATGCTTGCCTTTCTTTTTCTCTTTTCTTTCTTTTACTGTTCTTTACAGTAAGCTGCTTAAAGGGCATTTTCAGTACAGAGTAGGCTTACTGTTTTTCAGTAGGGCCCAGCATAACATTCAGATACAAAGTCATGGCTTGAAAATTACTTTTTAGTGGTTTATTGTTTATTGCCACTTAGATTAAAAATTTGTTGTTTATTGTACATTTTTTAAAAATATATGAATGAAATTTGAAAACAATGTTTCTATTCACAACTATTCATAGATGTGCAAACCCAAGCTATGTATCAGATGATGGATGAGGGATTTGTTGGGCTCATCTTCTCTTGTTTTCATGATGACAAAACCACCAATCAGGGTCATGTGACAGTCACTTGCTTTCAGTCAACCAATCAAAGTCCTGAAGGGGAACCTCCAATGTAAGTAGCAATCAGATAATAACATTGTAATTGGGGGTTTTTTTTAAGTGAGAAGAATTTGAATAAATTAAATTAAAATGTAGAGAAAAATTGTGTGAAGGAGAAAGACTTAACCCTCTGGATACCGGATTCTTTTATAGCGCAAACCCTTGAATACCGGATTCTTTTGCAGCTGTCTCTTATACACATCTAGATGTGTATAAGAGACAGGGAAAAACCAGACGATAGTTAAATAGACATC
>NW_022746037.1:11844-13104 GCF_011630105.1 Anneissia japonica
GACATACTGTGCACATACTCTACTGACATACTGTGCACACACTCTACTGACATACTGTGCACATACTGACAATACTCTACCAAGTGTATGTTATATGTGACAACAATCAAGTTACCTTTGAAATCTAGTGAAGGTGTACAGATGATGAAAAAAGTTAATTTTAATATTATTGTAGTCTCATGTTTTTCAACTAATTTCGCCTAATTGTCTAATTCATAGGTTACATACTGCTAGAGGTTAAATTTAAAAATAAGGTATGCTAAGGCTGTGTTTATTTCCATATTGTGACCAACAGTCCTATGATGTGTAAGACAAATATGCCATAAGCAATCTACAGTACTGTAGACCTGATCAGTATAAAAATGCTGATGATTTGCAACAAGAATTTGTGTAAATAAAATTCACAAATTTATGTTTGTCTACTATGTTAGGTATGAACGACTTGAGATACCCTTCCATATAGTCAAGAATGACACCCTTAGTGAGCCATGCCTACAAGCCATGATCCAACTACCAAGAATATTACACG
Organism: Anneissia japonica; assembly: GCF_011630105.1. Taxonomy (NCBI): domain Eukaryota; kingdom Metazoa; phylum Echinodermata; class Crinoidea; order Comatulida; family Comatulidae; genus Anneissia; species Anneissia japonica. The sequence goes on from NW_022746037.1 coordinate 12,374, forward strand.
AGGAAGAGGAAGATGCTTATAATCAGGCACAGCTGCCAGAAAGCAGTGATCTTATAACTGATATCCATAATAGTGCTGGTAAGTAAAGAAACTACACCGCTCATACCCAAGGTATTCAAGACAGTGGTATAACGCCCATGAGCTCTGTGTGGTAGTGACTCCCCAGGCCCAAACCATTACGAGTACTGAGCTCCTCTTACTAATAATTAGCACAGCAAGGCACAGTTATAATATAGAGCTTTGTCTGTCTTTTCAGCCATAACATTCATATCTTTTTAGATAGGGAGATCACCCACCCACTTTGAGAGCAAAATTTGCTGACACACAAGGTCCTGCCATATTTTCTCCAGTCCCTATGATTCGTTGTTAAGCCACTAAGGCGCGATCTACAAATTATCCCCAACGACAGAAATGGGTCAAACACGTTTACTATTGTTATATGACAAGCTCCCAAACGCGTCTGTGAAATGCCGTTTGGAAGCTTGTCGTTCGAGCCGTTTATTCCGTTTGGAAGTTAACTCCTCCCCTTTTCATATGGCTGACTGCTCGTGAATGGCAAAATGTTAAACGCGTTCAGCGAACTTTGGAATTTGATCGTGATTTAAACAACTTCAAAATTTGTTCAGTGTCCCTACCGTACCTAGGCTATGTAGGCCTAGGCCTATATTTATAATAGTAGTAGCCTGGTAGTAAAATGCTAGCCTACGCTAGGTGACAGTTCACGAAGAAAT
>NW_022746037.1:13113-18800 GCF_011630105.1 Anneissia japonica
ATTATTTTTCTTGTTGGGGAAACCCCAATGTTTCTTGTATTTTAGTAGGCTAAGCCCTACCGTTACCTGTAGGTTTTATAGAAGAGAAAGCAATCGCCAGTAACCTTGCTACCCAGATTATACTTGTGAGATGTTCGAAATTGACCTATCAAAACAAGTACCTTTTGCCCAATTTTCTAATTCCCACGTGCCTGCACAGCCCGCACAATACAGCATGCAAACACTGACTTGGATCAGCCGCAGTTGAAGAAGTTCGTTGTGGTGATCACGTGATGCCACGTGATATCGCACGTAGAACAACGTATGCTACGGCATTGTGTTTTACTGTGTAGGCTATATGAATTTAATACATGTTTGTATTATTATATATATTATTATGTTTTTAAAATGGTTAAACCATGGCACATGTTTATATTGCTAAACAAGGCAGTCGGCTATTCCCTTCTTGCCAAGCAGCAGCGCGTTTACATTCCTGAAGGCGGCGTTCAAAGAATCAGATCAGACACTAGAGCGTCTATATTCCTGAGTTGGCGGCGTTTAAAGAGAAGACTACTGTATGTGATTGACCTTGTGTCTGCTTCTCTCATGCTTCTCCTAATCGTGGGAACCTACTTGTGTGGGAACGTTTCTCACTGAATTCACTGTTACTAGGCAATTTGCAGTAATGCAAACTGGTGGTATATGCCTATTTCAAACAGTTTATTTCCGTTCATGACAGAGTAAGAATATTGATACGAAAAAAAAAATGAATTGATTTTATTTCTGAACGGGACCGGTAGCGGCAGGATTTGGCGGAAGGGGATACGATGTCTCCGACAAAAAATCACGAGGCAAATATTAAAACAGTGTAAATTTTTATTTCATTTCCTTCAACTTTACTTATATACCGGGATGGTGTCCGGCGGGAGATAGTTGTTACTATCACAGTTTAACTTTTATCTATCAGAATATAGTCCCGAATCCTAGACTCATGTATTTAAAGCGGCCTGTAGCATATGTATACAGCATATATTGGTATTTTTTGTCGATGGATAAGTAAATGTCCGAATATAAGAATTGAATACTGTTTTCTGTACACTACATGTTTGTTTGGGTCAGTTAAGAATTAGCACTTAATTAGGCCTATTAATGAAATACAACGGTACACAATTATACACATCTAGATGTGTATAAGAGACAGCGGTACACAAACATTCACTTGTATGTTTTATTTATATTTTGACATTAATATAGGCCTTTAACACTCAATATTATTTTTATTTAACATAAGCCAATAAACAGCTTCCACACATAAAATAACAGTAGGCCTAACTAATAAAAATATAAAAAATACAATAACAAGATTATGCAAGATTAAAAAAAACTGTACAGAAGTCTCCGCCCGGCAGGCAGACAAGGCCATACTTTAAATTGGCATCCAGGCACTCCATCGAACGTCCTATTGTTAGCATCTCAACTGACCCAATTCTATCAGAGCGGCGCTCAAAGCGAATTTCTGTAGACCAAGGAGGAAAGTTTTTTTCCTCCATGTATAGATCAACACCGGCCACACAGTCAGTGACATTTGTCACGTGGTGTTGCGTACTCTGTTGAACTGATCACATCCACACACACGAGGTACCCAATATTAATTGTACAGTAGTTGCATAGGCCTAGTTGCTGTATATAATATATATTGATGCCTACGTTTAATAATAGAGAAAATAGATGTTCTATTTTCTCTATAGTTTATTGAATGATGTTTGGCGAATACTGGCGTCCATTTGTGTTCCCATGTAATATGTGTGCAGGGAGTTGATAAATGTTTTTTCGTTCGTCGTCAGCTTCTTAGCTGGTAGGCTGCTATTTAACGAAGATAGGTCTTTCCGACAGAGCAAACAGCACTTAGGCCTACATGCATGTGCTGCCATTATCGTCATTACCACTTAATTTAACTATTAGGTATATGAAGCCTTTAAACTTTGAACTTGGTTCATTTGAAAGTAAAACTTATTCAGTATTTTAAATTGTACAAAAACGGTAGTTCAACCGGGGCCTGTTCTAACGACACAGACGCGTTTGTCGCCCAAAACAATAGAAACAATGGCAAACGCGTTCAACAGCACAAACCCGTTTAGTCGCGTCTGGGACATATTCCGACTAGCTTATTAATATTCATGAGGCACGATAATTAGACGATCGCTTTCCCAGACGCGTTTGTAATACATTGTTTTCCCAGACGCGTTTCTGTCGTTGGGGATAATTTGTAGATCGCGCCTAATTCAAAAGTGCCATGGTATCCTGAGGCATGTCTGTAAATGATCTATATAGTGATCTATAATTATATACCTGTAGACCATTGCTTTACACTGTACGGCGGTTTAAAGCAGAAAAGTCAAAACCTATGTCCTGAAATGTAGACAACATTGAATTGCCCCATGTGGGATGAATAAAGATATATTGTATAACTATGGAGGTATTATTGAGAAGAAGATCACTCGAAAAAGCTACGTGCACGTAGAGCTATGCAAATGAACCAAGAACAAAGCTGCCGCAGTGCGTGAAGAAAGTTTGCGCGATGCCTTTGAAGTCTGATGTGTTCTCCGCCACCAAATGCTCAGCAGGCTTTGATTACCAAAAGATTGAACACGGTGAAATGGAGAGCATGTTCTTTTCTCAATGCGCACTACTTACAGTTAATCACTATGGCTGCGCAATCGTTTCCATCTTGAAGAAATACCAAACATAATAATATTTTCTAAAAAAAAGAGTTTCGAAATTAATGAAACATTTACATCAGCTTTGAAAGTATGGTATATTGCAACTTGAATTTCCATAAATTGGATAAAACTCGATAATTCCAATTTTAACAGATATTAATTAAGGAATGATGGAGGATTATAATAAACTAAGTCATTTTAGGGTTAACGAGGGTTAACTATTCAAAAATTTAATCCAGAATCAGAGTAATTTTCAGCTTTACGCTGCCTTAGCTTTATAGTCAAACAAATCGATCTTTAGACAAAATTAAAATGAACACAGAAGTAATTTTAACAGAAATATTTTGCGGAATCTGTTTCTGAAATATACATATAATATCATACTAAAAGTCTGAAAAAATCCAATCAGGAGAACATTGTTTATTATAAAGATATTTAATGGGTTAACGCTTTATCGCACAACTGCAGTGCTGGAGCGTATAGATGCATGTCATTGCCAAGTTGTTGCTAACGAAAAATGTGAATTATAGGGTAATACGCCCGCTCGCGATCCAAAGGCGGGGAACAAATTGGTTTGTCGTGTCAAGGGGATCTGTTGCCGAGTGATCTTCTCAATAATACCTCCATGGTATAACTGAAAGCTCGTAACTTTTCAATGTGCTTTTTAAAAGCAAATATATGAGGTTTCCAATCCCAAAACCAGCATACTGTCGCTAAATGTTAAACTGAGTACAGTAATTATAATGTGGCAGTATTGTATACTTTAGTACAGAGAATCTGTAATACGTTGACAATTAGAACCCTGTGGGTGTGTACGTTCCTTTGTACGCAAAAACTAAAAGGAAATTTGGGAATTGCAATAATTAATAGTCACCAAAGCCATTCACTACTAACTACCAACTAAATCCTTTCCGAGCCACTGGGGCTCATAGTGTGAAGCGGATGAGAGTTGTACTTCCCCTGGACGATACACTAGTCCGTCGCAGGTTAGTCCCCAGCAGTTTGCTAATACCCATTGATACAGCTGGGTGGACTGAAGCAATGTAGCAATGTAGTGCCTTGCCCAAGGACACAAGCGAATCTACACAGCGGAGACTCCAAACTCCGACCTTACGTCAACCGCTGTGCCAAACTGCTGCTACAATTTTTTTGAGGTGAGGGCAACCTCAAATGTTATTTTTGAGTGTCCAGAGGCGGATTTAGTGGGGGGGGGGATACACATCTGTACTGTAGACCTGATCAGTATAGAAATGCTGATGATTTGCAACAAGAATTTGTGTAAATAAAATTCACAAATTTATGTTTGTCTACTATGTTAGGTATGAACGACTTGAGATACCCTTCCATATAGTCAAGAATGACACCCTTAGTGAGCCATGCCTACAAGCCATGATCCAAGGCCTCCCCCCCCCCCACCTTTTGGACATCTCTGGATCTGCCCCTGAAGAAAATCCACACATCAAAGAAAAACCACTATGGTACAGTAGTTGTACACACACACTCGCTCCTAGGCTGGATGACAGAAAGCCCTATACTTCCTACAGCCTATAGCTAAGCCAAGGCTGTAACAGTTCTCTAAATTCAGCAGTTATGATTTTTTTTCCCCTTTTGAAATAGATTAAAACAAAATCTAATGAGCAAGTATACAAGGAACTAGATCTCGAAATGATGCATTGCATGTGGGTGGGAGTTGAATTTTCATTGATGCTGAAATATGATCGCAGTCACATAAATACATAATATCCATAATCAAAATCCTGCAGTTGATTAAACGTGAAGAAACATAATTAGGGCAAAAAAAAAAAAAGTACATGTTTAGCGTCATATCTCAAGTGAAAATCAGGGAAGAGGGGTTAATTTTTCTTATCCGCATATCAAGTTTTTTTTTCTGCACATGTCCTAATACAATTTTTTTTTTTTACTATTTTAACTAAAGTATGCCAAGAAGTCTTTTAATGAATCAATCACAAATTTAACATAGATAAAACATTTATTAACATCAAAAAGTTGAACACCATATACACCAAAGCAAAATACATTACAAAATGAACTTGGGTTAAATGTATATTTGTCAATCATTGTAGATTGTGAAGTTAGAGACCTGTTTCATAAAATTACCAAAGCTGAGCACAACTATTAAAAATAAATTATGCTACTACACTCATTGTCATCAAGAAGGAAAATCACTGAGTCTTGTTAGCAAAACAATTGTGCCTAGGCCTAGATGTACAGTCATGATTCATGGTATAAATTTTTGGGGGGATTTTTTTTTTTTTTGGATGAAAAAATTTCAACTTAATATTTCAAATCAGATAGTAAGTAGAGTAGAATAAAAACTATCAGCATACGAAACACTGTTATGGAGTTATGAATTTTCAAAAAACATGAGGTCAAGAAGTTAGCCTTATAGCTTATTTAATTTTTGATTTTTACGCACCACTGACTTTGAGCTGTCCCTTCGACATGTCTGCCGATTTGTGGAAAAGGCGACATAACATAAATAAAATATTGAAACATTGAGAGGAGGCAGTCTCAACGAGTATTAACTCGCAGCCTTCTTATATTACTGAGGTAAAACATTTTTGCCCTCCGCATACAGTAGTCATCATTTATATGCATATTTATCATATTATAATTATCAGAATAGGCTATTAATGGTAAGGGAGCCTCGCAAAATAAAGCAACGCTTTTACCCGTCTACAACGCGTGGTTGGGGATTAAAATCTCTTCGCGTTGCCGACGAGTGGTTCAAGTTACTGATCAAAAATGTTGGACGATTCCATTTTGCGAATTAGGGTTCGTTTTCCGACGTTTTTCTTCTACTTGTTTGCGTCGGTTTATCTCGTGATTTTGATGTACTGTAATTTATCGACAAGTCTCTTTTCTATGTTTTGTCATAAGTTTCATTCGTTATTATGAATTATAATTTTAATACTATATCCTGTCATTTGAGCTATTCTGTAAAATTTAAAACCGAAATGTCGAATA
>NW_022746038.1:0-632 GCF_011630105.1 Anneissia japonica
TATTCTGCATAGAAACGTTGACTCCTGCTGGTGGTTTAATGTATTGTTGTCAAGTAGGCCATGGCTGCAACCCCATCCCCGATATCGTTTCAAACTACTGTAAAATTTTAAAAAAATACTGTATACGTACATAGGCCTGCAAAATGAAAAGAAAAAAAAAATGTGTTTTTTTTTATGATTCTACTGACTTAATTTGCCTATCAAATAACATAAACAATGTGGTCAAAAATCAGTATTTTGGACCATAAAAACTCACTCTTCCGGAATTTTTCAAGTTAAACCACCACACGAATTTGACCCAACCTTATATTTTCTGATAAAGTCATGTATCATGCATAGGAATGTTGACGCCTGCAAGGCTCTGGTTTTTTTGTTTTTTTTTTTAATACCCAGCCAAAATTCAGTATAAAAAAACGTGTTTCACATGAAATTTACGTAAATTTAATTAATAAATATTGTTTTATCAATCACCGTTCATAAATAACGTACACTTCACTGAATGTGTGATTTTAACAATTTTTTTGCTGTAATTTTATATTGCATTTACTCTATGCTCCCTGTTATTGATATTTTTGCTGTTGGGGGTGAAATGAAATAGAATAAATGAATAAAATATATATTTTTTCAGTCTT
>NW_022746039.1:0-2163 GCF_011630105.1 Anneissia japonica
ATAATGGTTTTGAGATAACAAGGTGATTGACTTATAAAAGAACTGAAAAATAAGGCAATGTTGAAAGAGTAATAACAAATCCTTCTAATACGCGAAGCTAATGCACACGCAGATTGATCACTGAGCAACCGGTAGCTGTTAGTTGTGTCAACTGTCTGCTGAGTTGTCCAACTAACTATGTATACTGTCTCAGTTAGACCATGAGACAGACCTCGAATGCATGAGCCATGCCGAATACGTCAGACTTGGTAGATTTGTATTAGTTATCACTGCTGAAAAGATAGCCAACCATTTAATAAATAAGAGTAATATTGCCACAGAATGTTGCTACATTATCTATCTCTTACCATGAGTCTCTTAATTTCATCTGGTTGTGCGCAAGCATGATAGGAAAGCACTTCAATAGCAACCTTCTGTTTAGCCATCAATAATGTCGCTTTCTCATACATTTGGGTGTTATGGATTCCAAGACCACAGAAAATGGCAAATGCCTAAAAAAAACATATAGTTTAATATTTACTGTAAATTTGTACATGTATTTTCCTATGCTAATCAAACAAGTGTAAAATATTAAAGAATTGGTCTAAAAAAAATTATAATTAGGAAAAACCAACATAAATTACAGTTAGTACAGTACAATTGGTATTTGAAGAAAGCTCATTAAACCAAGTCAACATGCCAGATAAAGGCACTTTAAGGAAAGAGGTTTAGTTGTTACCTCAAAACTGGTTTCATCCTGTTCAGTGAAAGGCCTTCCATCAGCTTTATTGAGTAGCTGTGCTATACCTATTACTACATCTTCATTGTTGTAGATGGGCAAACAAAGTGCAGTTTTAATTATAAAGTCCTTATTCACAGAACAGCCACCTTGAAATTCTGTCTGGGCTTGAAAATCAAAAATGTTCAGTGTCTGTAAAAGAGTAAATAAGTGAATTTACAAGCAAAACTAATACTGTATAACAATGTTCTGCCAACTATGGGCCGCAGCCCAAATTTGGGCAGCAAAACATTTTTGGAGGGCTGCGAAGAAATTGAAGAAAAAAAAAACAAGGATACGTCATTTCAAACTGAATTTTGATACTGTTAATTATTAGCGAACTTATCATTAGCAAATAGGTTTTGAAGATGGCAGTTGCGTATCAAATTCTAGCCTCGTGATGTCGAGGTAAACAATTGACGGCGACAGGCAGCGAAAAACTGGCATCAACAACAGCAACGACGCAACATCAAGGTACGATCTTTGCAAGATATAAAGGGCATTATTTGTATATAATGATTTCTTACCCTTTCCTTATTTATATTGAAATCATTGAACTTGTATAAAAAATGGCTGGTTAGCATTTCAATATTTATGCATAATGAAATCAGAAAACTTATTATATATAAATAATGAAAACGTTCAAGCAATTATTTACATGCAAATTTAAAGATGTAAATGCATTGCATAAATAATAAAAGATCTATATAGATCTATTATAGAAAAGATAGATTATATGTTAAATAATGAATTATAAAATAATTGTGTTATATAAACAAAAATTACAGTTGGCACCTCATAAATGAAAACACCCAAATGCTCCTTACATAAATGTACTGTAGGTCGAGATACTACAGACCCTAATAAATCTCAAGCATTATTATTATTACAAACTTACTTGCTGTTTGGTTGCAACATATCTAGCCATCTGACTATAAACAGAATCTTTCACTTGCTCCGGGCTGTTGGTAAAAAGAAAAAAAAATATGGCATGTAGTTTAAATATTAATATTAATATTATTATTATTTCGACATTGACAAATTTTCAAGTTATGTATAGCCAACTTAGGCGAATTTGACTATTATTACAGTATTATCATCATTAGCAATTCTTAGAATATTTGGCAACCAGTAACTAGCGTGCCTTATTGTAGAAGTTTAATAGTATAGTCTGGTGGTATAAATGATGGGAATTTGTGTTTCACCTGACTGACAAAATAGGCTCTCAGCGGGAGTGTGTCTCTATGCCCTATACTGCCTTACTCTATTATGTTTACTAATAAAGTATCCACATGGGATTCAGTTATCACGAAATGTGTGGTGTTGTATTTTTTTTACTGACTTTTGTGCAGTAATAAGACATGACCCATCATGCACCACCACCAGTAAGGCCACCAACACCATGT
>NW_022746040.1:0-828 GCF_011630105.1 Anneissia japonica
GTCCAATTTTGGGATCGATGGAACCTTTTTTAACCATCTTTAATACAGATTTTTCCACTTCTTTATAAATTTCCGGAGTGGGGTCCTCTGTGAGCTTCCGATAGTGAAGAGGATTGTTTAGTTGTCTTAAGGACTCCTCTTCATAGAATTTAATGTCCATTACGACAGTGGCAGAGCCTTTATCAGCTGGTTTGATGATAATATCATCACGCTGACGCAATGGCCTGCCTCTCATTTGTTGTGAGATTGTCGCGGAAATCTTGACTAGGAGTGTGGTTTTTAACGTCCTCCTCAATGGCCTGAATGAAAGTTTCTAAAGCTGGGCAACGATTCTTAGGGGGATTCCAGGTATTTTTAGATTTGAATTTAGTAACATTGCCCGTGTTATCCGTGGCGTTGCCGTCGGAATCGGCGAAAAATTCACGGCATCTTAAACGTCGGAAGAAAGCTTCCAGATCCATAGTTGTTGTGGGTCAGCCTGCCTCGGTTTTGGGCAAAATTTGAGTCCTCGGGATAGAAGTTTGGTTTCTCCTTCGGAAAGCTGACAGTTAATTTGAACAACTGAATCCGTGGTGTTGCACGGATTGTCACTAAAGCGCCGAATGAACCTTCTAGGTTTACGTGAAAGCCAAACATTGTGCGAAGGTTGGATCACTGTTGAAGTGATATTGTCTCGACCAAATTTGTGTTGTCTCCTCAGGTAAAGTTCCTTGGAAAGCTTAAGGCAATCCTTGGCAATAATCTTGAGTTTGTTTTGAAACTCGGATATAGGAAGGTCTCTTTTTAGCCTTCTAGTCCTAAAGTGAATTTGGTTGTCGATGTCTTTGA
>NW_022746041.1:0-816 GCF_011630105.1 Anneissia japonica
GGAAACTCTTTTGTCTATGGCAGGTTTCCCTTTTTTAACACAACAGATTTTTGGAGCAGGCCAGTGTCCATTGTCTCCTCTACTAATGTTTCTGAACTGGAGAATAACTGCAAAATTTTCCCTTTCCATTACTGAACTGCAGGCTTGGCATCAAATTCAGTATCCTTCTTTATTTTTTGGACCACCGCTCAGCCTATCATGACTCATTTTTTTTACTAATTTGATTTACTCCAAAATCACCTCAGGGATATTAATTTATGATATTTCCAATCACTTACCTATCTTTCAAATTATTCAAAATTTTACTTTAAAGACTAAATAATCTGATGACTACTTTATATATAATATTGATAATGAGTCCGCTTTAATTTCTGATATGGCAAGAACTGATTGGGCAGAGGTTATTTCCGAACAAAACTGCAACCCTGCATATGAAATGTTTTATTCTACCTTTCAATCAAGGTTAAAATAAAAGCAACTAAGCATTCATGGATAAATTCATGGATAACATCAGCTATTCTAAAATCTAGCAATAAAAAACACCTATTATATAAGAAGTTCTAAACCCTCCATTGAAAATAGAAAATCATATTGCAATTATCATGATATTTTTGTAAACATCTGTAAAAATGCCAAAAAAAAACTGTTTTCATAAAAAGCAATGTTGAAAATAACTTGGAATGTAATAAATACGATTATCACACCAAGAAACCATACGAAAAATCATATTACAAATAACATGTTCCACCTAAATACAGTACTAAAATTTTAGGCACTCGAAATATAATACTTTAATGGTTACTTCATAAATATTAC
>NW_022746043.1:0-579 GCF_011630105.1 Anneissia japonica
TTTCTTAGCGAGATTATTACCAACAGATGAAAAATAATCATTAAATTTATTTGCTATATCTTTATTGTTATTAGAAAGTCCACTATCCATCCTAACAGAGGAAATGACCTGTTTTTTATCAGGAATAATTTTTTTAATGGTTTCCCACAATTTTTTGGAATTTGTGGTATTTGCTGTTATAGCATCTGTACAACATTTCTTTTTAAGTGATCTATTTAGTTTATTAGCTTGATTCCTCAAACTTTTCGCCTTATTCCAATCTGTCGGGTCATTTGTTTTATGAGCTTTATTAAAATAATAGTCTCTATCTTTTGTTAATTTTAGGTATTCTTTAGTAATCCATTCAGGCATGGAAGTCTTTACTCTCTTAATTCTATGGGGTGCATGTTTACTGCAAGCATAATTAAATAAATTTGACCAAATATTCCATGCTTTATCTACATCACAACATTCCATGACTAAATTCCAATCTTGTTTTTTAACAGTGTCAATAAAATCATTCTCATTAAAAAAATTAAAAGACCTAGAATTTATTGTTTTTGGTTGACCTTTTATTTTCTTAGATTTGCGAAGTAAGTA
>NW_022746044.1:0-903 GCF_011630105.1 Anneissia japonica
GAGATTGACAGACCCTGTATCTCTGTTCTTTTTATGGGTATTATCCCCGTAAAAGCAGAAAATAAATAAATATATATATATATATAAAATAAAATAAAATAAATAAATAAATTGTACATGTATGTGTATTTGATGATGATGCGTGTATATATTTTTATGCACGAGTGTTTTTGTGAATGTATATATAATCATATACATGTAAGTATGTGCATGTGCACGTATGTATAAGTACGTATATATGTATACATATTTGTGTATTTATAGATAAATAAAAAGATCATTATAAGAAACATTTTTGGTCAGTCAGATCTTGTATTACTATATGTGTGTTTATGTATCTGTGTATGTATGTGTATATGTATGTATATATATAAATTTATATAGAAATAAATAAATTAAAAAAAAAAATAAAATTTATTAAAGGCGTATGTATGTGCATATGATAGTAATATGCGTTGAATGCGTGGTCATACATCCAATTCTGAATGTTTTTATGTGAACTGATAACATGAATAATTAATGCATGCATGCTTGACACTTCTCGCGAGTCGCGAAAGTGGTGACGTGTGCGCTACTTGAATATGAAAGCTAAATGGAGGAGTTAGTTTAGAAACTAAACTAATTCATCCATGGTTAGGGTAGGCCAAAATCTCTTGGTAGTCGGTCGAGTGGAAAGTGTATACAGTCGATACAGAGTGAACTACCGTAATTGACTATTACTGTAATTACAATACCCCTACGCCTAGGCAGTGTTTACGTACAACATGGTCTTTAAAAGCATAAAAAGGCAGCGTTGAATTTCTGGTCGATTATTTAAGTAGTGTAAAGTATAGCAACAATTAAAGGGGGGGTGCGGGGATGAAACGATTGATTTTTAATTTAAAATAGAGGGATGGGCGACCA
>NW_022746045.1:0-1261 GCF_011630105.1 Anneissia japonica
TATATGTATGTATGTTTTATATTTCATAGTTCCTTAGGTCTAAGCCCACCTTCTTGAACACAAAATTTGGTTGATGGCCTATACTAGAGGACCAGTAATGCAAACAATAGTGGGTCAGCTAAGCCAGCGGATAGGTCAGGTAACTTGAAAATGGTTGGTTGGTTGGTTGGTTGGGTGAACATTTCATTTTATTTACATGGGTCTAGTCATAATGAACCCTTAAGCCCTTCACATTGGAGATTGTTGCTAAGGTTCCACAACACATGTGATTGTTAGACGGGTGTGTAATCCTGGACTGGCACTTTGAAAAGGTCCATATCTTGTTTGGTAAATTGTGTCAACAGGGCTGAAATTCATGGTTAAGGTATCCAATTCACTAAGCAACCCCTTTGTAACATTTGTAGTACCTCTTTGGCCATTGAAATATGTTTTGTCCCTAGATTTTAAAAAGTAATGATCGATTGTGCTCATGGGCAAAACAAAAGTTTTCTTTGGTATACACATAAAATATCTGGATATATGAGGTTTGCCATGCCAAAACCAACATGAGTGACCAAAAACAAGAAAATTTATTTTTAAATATACTCATATTCTCCACATTATCACCAGCTTTAGAATGAGAGGTCATTTAGTGGAATCGACTTACTATTTCCGAAGTTATGAGTAAAAGTATTATGGATTCTCTGTACTATAGTATACAATACTGCCACTAATTACTCAGTTTAACATGTTTAACATTTAGCAACAGTACGCTGGTTTTGGGATGGCAAGTTTCATACGTATAGGAATCACAGATCACAAAATCAGAATACACAATCATTTTTATAAGTGAGATAATTTATTGTGCTTGTTGCCCAAATAACTTGACTTAAACCCTGCAAATACTATAGTAGCAAACCAGGTAGAGAGACCAGGTGTCAAGGAAGTAACACCAGGTAAAGAAAATTCAAAGACTACCTGTGCTTAATGGTACAAGAGAATAATAACAATTATGGAAAATTTGATGCTACTGCTTACAACAAATGTAAATAATCACTTTTGAAATACAAAAAGAAAGATTTTACATCGTAAAAAGCAAGCTTCATAGAATGTGTTACAAGATTATGCACCTTTCGGAAAATTTGATTTAATTATTAATAGTACCAATTCTCAAATTTGATTTAATTATTGATAGTACCAATTCTCAAATTTGATAATAAATTATCTAAATTAAGTATCCAGAGTTATATGTTCTTGTGAACAGTGGCATATCTAGGGGGTG
>NW_022746046.1:0-1128 GCF_011630105.1 Anneissia japonica
ATATATTTAAAAAGGCAAATGGGAAAAACCCATAAAACAGCAAAGGCCACATAATGCAAAACAATTTAAAATTAAAACGGAACAGTAGAGAAAATCCGATCAGAATGACAAAATAAACTAAGCATCCACTGGAAAGAATCCCAATATCTGCAGACGGATCCGTTTCGGCCTTCCAGGCCTCACCAGTGCAGTTACGGTACAGACCCAAACGAAACGTTCGACCAGCTTAGATAGGCATTAATAAACATTTTGAGCTTGATTTAAATTGGCCGAAAAATAAGAACACTTAGCCTCGGCAAAATTGCTCTGGTTCTTATAAGTGTAGACCATGAGTATATTATGCTATTATACGTTTATTGAAGCATGAAATAACACTTGTTTCCTAATTATTACTTGCACAATTTAAAATATATTATTTCTCCCGATTATACCTATAGGCCTAACTATTAAGATGTGTATAAGAGACAGATGTAGGCCCTCTTTAGGCTAGACGCACCTAGACGGTTGGAAGCGACGATCGAAGAAATGTAATTGAAACAAATCCTTGTTTATTTTCGAATTCAATTTCAGTATAGTAATGATAATAATAATAACAAACAAAATTGTATAGGCTACTGCGTGGATGTGTGGAGTGTTGGTAGACTACTCAAAAGATGCAAGACACACAGAATGTTCATATATTTTTTCTACTGTAGAACAACCTAACCAGTTTCAGCCACGTCAAAAGATGGTACGTCATAAAGGCTACGTCATAATTCTCGTATCGTATTGGCTGCTTCTTACGATTTCTGGTCCATAATGCTACGTCGTAACACAAGGCAACGCAAGCATGATCACTCAAGCATAAGTCACTGAATCGCGGTTTCCTGTCAAATCGTGGAAAATCGACGTATCGCATGAAAATTCAATACGACGGTTTCCTGTCCAACATTGCTACCTTACGTTACGTCGATTTCACAACGCACCAGTCGCAATCGGTTTCCTGTCAAATCGCATTTTCTTACGATAAAACGACGTAGTCGTAAGTAAATCTGCCTTCTTACGTCGACAGGAAACCAGGCTTTTATGGAACGCCAAAAGGGCAACCTTGAACACTTCAACGATTATACAAACAGTACCAACGAATAC
>NW_022746047.1:0-434 GCF_011630105.1 Anneissia japonica
ATCCACAATCGACCGTTGCGAGTTCTTCGTCCGGGACCGCGACCGTCGTCGTCTTTGTTGTCGTCCTCGTCGTCGTCGTCTTCGTCGTCCGCGTAGCACCTCGAGTCCACGACGAGCAATCCGGACCACCTGACTTCTGCGGCAGGTTGGGGAAGACCCAATTTCAGAACGGGCAGCTTCTTGAACATGTCCATCGTCGTGCTCACTTTCAATCGTTCACACTTTACTCACTCACTCACTCAGAATAAATTCTATTACGATAAAAAAAGTAACGTAAACAAGTGTTTTCTTTTTTTCATATTTTACAAACATTTATTTCTATTTTTTTCCAAAAATCATTGAAATAATAAAAAATAAAAAACAAAAATTATTTATTCTTCGAGGTCGTCCTCGATCCCGTCTTGCGCGACAGCAAAGTTTCCAGTTGGTTCGCC
>NW_022746047.1:465-680 GCF_011630105.1 Anneissia japonica
CTTCTTCCCGTCCAGTATTTTCAGGATCCGACGGACGTGCTCCACCGGCATCCTCACAGTTTTTCGGACGTCCCTTTTCTCGACAGATCTCAGCATCTCCGAGTGCCGTTCTTAGATGAAACAACAAAACGTCGAATCTTATTGCTAAACGAAATCTGCAACTTTGTCTACTGGCGTTTCTGCCATTCCTCGTTAATGAACGATTGTTACTTGGT
>NW_022746048.1:0-862 GCF_011630105.1 Anneissia japonica
CAAATTGATTTTGGTAAGCTTAGCTGACAGCACCACCATATCAGTATAAGTAATACACTGGAATTTCGTTTTATATGAAAGATAGAATGTATCGAACATTTATCTATATAAAAACAAGATTAATATGGAAGAAATTGTATTTCTAAAGATGCATATAGGCCTAATTCATATTTCATTTGGCAGACAATAAATATTCAGGAAGATATTATAAAAACGATTATTGATTCTAAAATGTGCATCAAATCTCAGCTATTATTAATCAGTATGTAGCCTATTATTTGTTAAAGTCTTAAAATAATAATTTACTATAGGCTTAGTATATAACAAATAATTGTATTAAAGTTTAGGTTCTCATGATGTCAGATAACGTATTGAATATGATGCTATATGTTGGCCTCTGACTTAATTTAACGATGGCCCTGTCAGTATAATGACAATATTTGTGCTTTTTTTAGCCGTCGTAAAATAGTACTATTATTTTCAGTGTACAAAATGAGAGTCAAGAAGAAGTAGTAGAAGAAGAATAATAAGAAGAGGAAGAGGAGGAAGTAGAGGAATAGCCTTTTTTTTTTATTTTTTTATAAAAATAAATGTGTTGAGTATATTGATATTGATTATGCGATGAGGGTTTTTTTTATATATCTTTCGGTGTTATTTAAACAGGCCAATTCTCAGAAAATATTTTATAATTTTATTATATTACCACCTTTTTTATTACATAGATCTTTTTCAAAACATAACTGCTTTTAAAACATTATATAGACCCATTAAACACAAAAACTGCTCTGGCTTCGGGGACTCCGCCCCCGACCCCACCATGGCCCTTAGGCAGGCCCCTGGACCCCACTCCCAGAGAACCCCC
>NW_022746049.1:0-970 GCF_011630105.1 Anneissia japonica
TTTGTGTTAATTGAATGATGGGATTGTTGATATTTAGGTGGGCGATTCAAGTATTTCGTTTGGAACTGTAGCCCTTAGATAACTATCCTAAATTTTGAAATATGTTTATGTAGGCCTACTGTAGTTACAGCAGTCTTGTGGCTACTGCGTGCGCTTGCGTGAAGTAGCCATTATGCTATTAAAATGCTTTCCCGATGTGATGGTAACTTTTGTAAGTGATTTATCATGAGCCGACAACCAATCAACGTTCAGGATTAATTTCGCGAACACGCCCGAGCAAATAATACGAGGATACGAGTGATAGCCGATCCTACCGCATGACAAAACCAAACAAAACTATCGACTAGTTTTTTGCTCTGCGGTGTCAAATGTAAGTTCTATGTGGGTAGGTCTAAGTAGTATTAGTATTATTACCGGTACCTTAGATGAGAATTTGTTTTGGCATTTCATTTTGAGTCTGTTTTTTCCGTCGAGTTTCAGTTTATTACTTCAGTATAGGTTAGCTTATGATGGTATCTGTCATGGGCCCGCTGGTCAGTCGTACAGTACCTCCTCGACTCGTAGCAACCGTAGCTAGTGTAGCTAGGCTAGGTCGTCCACAGAGACTAGTAGGCTAGGCTAGAGCCTACTAATTATGAGGGGTGGAGCCAGCATTTACCTGACGAGGGGGTGGGGGTCAGATATCTCCAAAGTGCGCGTGGTCGGGCGTCGCCTAAAATTTTTGAAGTTGGGTCTGGAGGCGAAGCTCCAAAATTGTTGGATGAGAAAGTAGTCAATAAAAATTTTTTAAAAAAATTTAAAAAATAAATAAATTAAAAAAATAAAATAAAAAAATGACAAAAACATGTGGCATGCCTAAATATGGTCATGATGACATCACACCATGACCATATATAGGCACATCATGACTATATATGGGCATACAACAGTTTTTTGTCAAAGAAAATTTGATAGTCTGGATAGAGCTTTA
>NW_022746050.1:0-1371 GCF_011630105.1 Anneissia japonica
GTTTGGTTTGCGGCGTATTTCAATTAACTTATTCGTTATTTGTACTATTTTGTTAAATTATTTAAATTATATTTATTATATATCATTATATATAATATATGATAAGAATGTATGGAGTTTTTTTTTCACTATCTGGCAAGCTGACTGAGCAAACACTCACAAAATTTAAATTAAAACGATAGAAAGAATAAATTGAAATACGTCCCAAAAATATTTAATAAATCAGTGCAAAAACCGAGTATTAAATAAATTGAAATAATTGAGTAAATAAACTGAAATACATCCCAAACAACAGTACCAAGAAAGAATAAGTTGAAATACGCCGCAATTAACGCACTACATTCACTGAGACGCGCTTGGCGTTCCATAGAAATGACCGCGGCTCAACCGGTCATAATCCTACCATACGAGTTTCCTGTGTTAAAAACACGATTTACTATACTATACTTCTTTATAAAACATAACTTGTACTTTATAATAAACGCCGAGAAATGTGTATATTATCGGTACCTGGAACAGTAACAACACGAAAGTGCTATGCTACCGATTCGTGAAAATATCCTATTAGTATTGGCTTGTCGCCTAGCTGATTTCCGGCTTGCAGCGCCTAAATATCCATCCCCTGCTCTCACATCTGCTGAGCTCATAGAGCTATTAAACAACTAGAGTGCTGACAAGATGGCAGAACAATGCAGAGTTGTGTATGTGTACCATCCAAGATGGCTGCCGTAGCAAAGCGCCACCTTCAGGCTTAGTATGCATATTATTACCATAAATAAGCCCTCTGACTGAATATTATTTCATTAATGATAATTAGTATTGATAATGATAAATTATTAAACTGTCGTAGCCAAAACGAGGCCAAGTGGAGCATCTTATTTAAAAAAAAGTACCAAGGAATGAAAATTAAAACCGTGTGCATTACACCCAAACACCGCAACGCTCGAGTTTCAAGCATAGCTGTACTGAACTTTCTGTGTAAATTGAGGGCGCCATTGAAAATGATAGTGCTCAGGCGAAATTTGATTGGCTGAATATATGGCAGCCATCTTGGATGGTACACACACACAGCTCTGCGTATTTCGAACATCGAATACATTGCGGTTAGCGCTCTAGTATTCTTATTATATCTCTATGGCTGAGCTTCTTCTGCAACCTCGTTTTCGCCTCTCGCTACACCGCCCTCAGTCAGTCTGCACAGATATTGTACATGTATCAACTCTACGCTATTGATCCAAACAGAGCCATAGATAGAAAGAGTTGCGACATTGAGAATTTAGAAGCCATTTTGTTTCATACGCGATGCGCGTTCCTGTGTATAACATTGTATAAATACAGTTAACAGCCTCCTGTATAGTTTAATTCCATTTA
>NW_022746051.1:0-733 GCF_011630105.1 Anneissia japonica
TTCTCTGCTTTCTTTATGAACCCTTTCTCCCTCAGCACATCTCAGTAAAACCTCCCTTGTTTTGTTCTTTTTTGTTTTTTTTATCTATGTCCTGATTATTTATATTGCTTGTTATGTTGTAAATTTTTAAATGTTTATGTCTTTCTGAATGTTCAATTCCTTAATTTGTACATATATTGAAATAATTTTATAAATAATTTGTACAGTAATAATAATTTGAATCTTAATTGAAATAACTAATAATTTTATAAATAATGTATTTTTAACGTTTTCGCAATTCAGTTCTGTGAACTGCCAGAAATGTTTTTTTTTTTTAATGTATTTTGACTTTGTTTATGAATAAAAGATACTTTAATATAAAAGTAGTGAGTGGAGGTCAATAGCTTGGTGGTTAAGATGCTCACCTTCCTCTCCCAGGGGATGGTCCCGCACTTTTTCTATTGGAACCGCATTATTTTTTAAAAAATTAAAAATTCTGTTATTTTATGAGTCCACATATCATAATTATCTTTAAAATGAGTCAACTTTTAAGGAAAGGGTCAACATTATTTTAATTTATGCATAAAGTGGGTCCACCTTGATATTGTCCAGTACTGTTTAAAAATCCTGGTTGCGGAATCTTTTTTCATATTTCATACATTTTTAGCGCCGAGAGACTCCAGTAAATAGCTATATAAATGCTAAAACAATATCATCATCATCAGCGTCATCATCAGCGTCATCATTATCATCA
>NW_022746052.1:0-945 GCF_011630105.1 Anneissia japonica
TTGCAGTTTTGTGGGAGATTTCAACTTTCTCCCATTAACACTCATGTCTCCCGTCATTTTGACACTTCGCTCAAGAAAATCTGTGAAAAATCACGATTTTGCGACAAAATATCAGTCGGGTCTATATAAGGTATAGGCAATTTGTTACAAAGCCGAATTTTCCAAATTCCTAATAGCAAAACCAAACTTATTGATATGATATTGATACGATTATATTTTTCCTAGGCTAAAAAATACCCAGGAGACGTTTTCCCGGATTTTCATAGCGGTTCGATAACTAGAAATAGGGTTTTTCGGCGATTTTTAGTTGTGTTTTTGATAATGCACATGTGTGGATCAATGCAAAAAACGTCGTTTTTTAAATAAAAGCTTGATTTTTTTAGCAAGTTTGGATTGAAATGTATGATTTTAACATGCTCTCAGTAACTGAATAAAAATATTTCGTTTTATTATACAACTAATAGGAGAAAACATGTTTTCTCTCAAAATCTCGTGCACATGTGTGGATTTTTCCCGAATTTTGATCGGCTATAACTTTTAAAATAATTATTGGAATTTGATAAAAATGTGTTTGTTAGTATCCCATTATTGTAAGGCAAATACTAATTTTTGTCTCTTTTCTTCAGCTCTTTATTTTCAATGGAAAATTTTATGTCACTTAAACATAGAGAGAGTGGAGAGCGCACATGTTTTTTGGGGGCGCTTTTCACAGCTGGCTCTTTCGTTATGATATTTTTAAGGACAAATTTTACATTGCCACTGCCTAATACATGGGCTTTTAGGTTAAATAGCACTTGAATTCGCAATACTGTATTTTTGGAAAATGATGTGTAATAACTCTGTAATTTAATGCCCTGTAAATTAAAATATGATCATGAACTGACTTTCAGAAAAATTATGGTTATTTCTTATGGCTAAATATCGTTCTGGACTTTATCGCGGAAA
>NW_022746053.1:0-884 GCF_011630105.1 Anneissia japonica
GCGGTGAAACAAGTATTCAGAACGGGAGATGTGGTGGACGAAACCACCACCACCACCACTACCACCACCACTACCACGATCAAACTGTCGGCATCATCATCGGGTAGAGAATGCAAACTGTATTTTAGAGAACTTTTTCGATTTCTTGTTCCCTTTTTAAGGGTGTCTGATGAATGTAGAAATGGGTTGATGAAAGTTTTTTTTGAATAATAAATAAAAAAATTAAAAAAAAAAAAAACGAACAAACAAAACACACATAGTTTTTTTTGTTTTTTTTGTTTAACAAACGTTTATTACACCGATAAGCTGTGCAAGCGCCATAACACGTTCAGCAGACATTCGATAGCATCTTTCTTGTCGTAGCCGAAAAATGTCCTCATGTTGGTATTCCAATATTCAAGTCTGGCCCGTAAATAATACCGGACGTATTCTTTAACGTCGTCCGCAGTTTGCGCGTGCCATATCATGCTTCGCAAAGTGTCTATATCCTGCACGAAGCCGACCATCTCCCAGTTACCGAGTCGGTTTGGGTCGATTGCGGCTTTCCGGCGAATCAATTCCTTGTACGCCGAACTTGCGTATCTTCTGATCAGGGACACCTGTCGTTCCATAGATTTGAAACGTCGAAGTTGGATCAACTCGTCGAACGTTGATGCTTCGACGCATTGAACGCCGAAGAAAATGTTCTTGAGGGCATCTTCTACGCCTTCGTCTCCGTTTCCGAATTGCAACACGAGTTCCGGGTACGTGTCGCGAAGACGGAGGAATTTGCGTATCACGTCGGCCGCAGAACGCCTACCCGCGATATCCCAGAGGCCTGTGCGTATCTCGAGCATTTCCTCTTCGAAATCCAATTCCCGTCCGTCGTACGGCACGATGGCCGC
>NW_022746054.1:0-2231 GCF_011630105.1 Anneissia japonica
CTACTATGTGGTAAAATGTGTGGAGTGTTGGTAGACTACTCAACGAAGCAAGAACCACTGAATTTTCATATATTTTTTTCTACTGTTGACCAGTTTCAGCCACGTCAAAACATGGTACGTCATAAAGGCTACGTCATAATTCCCGTATCTGATTGGCTGCTGATTTCTAGTCCATAATGCTACGTCTCTTACGAAAGTTGACTTCAAGTCAACTTTCAAGTCAACTTTTTAACACAAGGCAACGCCAGCGTGAACACTCAAGCATAAGTCACTGAATCGTAGTTTCCTGTCAAATCGTGGAAAATCGACGTATCGAATGAAAATTCAATACGACAGTTTCCTGTCAAACGCACCAGTCGCAATCGGTTTCCTATCAAATCGCAATTTGTTACGATAAAATGACGTAGTCGTAAGTAGATCTGCCTTCTTACGTCGACAAGAAACCAGGCTTTACTCGAAACCATGGTAGGGAAATATTATTACCACAATGCTCATAACGATCTTTCTTTCTTTATTTATTTTGTAATTTTGACCTTCGGCCCGCATTACATAACAAAATCAATATTATTAATTCCTTTTAAACGGTCATTTCTTAAACTAAAACATTTTTTCAATATATATTGCAAGTAATCTTAATTCTTTTTTATTTCTGAATACATAGTTTAAATATGTATATATATTTTGATTTTTAATATTAAGGTATTTATCTCTAAAATTATTATATATAGGGCAGTTAAATAAAAAGTGTAATTCATCCTCTATTTCTCCAATATCACAGACTAAACAAATTCTATTTTCTCTAACAATTTTTGTATGTCTTCCTTTCTCTATAAATAAATTATGTGATGACAAACAGAATCTCGATAAAGGTGTCCTTAACTTAAAATTCAAATCGTATATATAATCTTTTGTAACATAGGGCCTAATCGTTTTTATTATTTTTTTAAAATAAAAACTCAAACGTGGGTTTTTGTAGAAGCATTTCTCGTCCATTTTGTATAGTAGTATCGTATACTCTTTTGGTGAAAATTATCGTTTATTTAATTTAAATTCCAAATATAATTAAATCCATAGAAATTAAAAATATTTTTAATAGTAAATGCCCAGCAATCGCTTCCTCTTTCAGCCCATACTTTCTGTTGAGTAAGGCATATTCTTGGCAATCTTGTGGCTTCCATCTTAGATATCTCAAGCCAATAAATTAGTTAGTTATTTTAATCACCTCCATGATTATACTGCTCAGTTTAACTACCTGGCCACCAACCCCTTTCTCTCGCTTTTAAAATAGATATGTGGAGTGTCGCACCATGGACCTATGACCTATGGTCGCACCATGTAAATTTAAAGTCTGAAGTATGTCCTGGTCTCGACCCTCTGAAGTCTCTATCAGATAGGCTTATCTTCATAAGACTTTTACGAATGGATACCGTACTTTGTTCGAAGCAAGGAATCAAGCTTTCTATTAATACCAAATACCCTCGTTTATACTATTCTGTCGGAATTTTTTCTTAGTGATCGAAACGTACAAAGGTAATTTTGCTATTTCACATACAACAAAAATGAATTTCTGCTTATTTTGAATATGTTGTTCCCGTTTCGGTTTATAACTCAATACAACAATACAGTAACTTTTAACAGGGCCTACTTAATATTGGCACAATTCACTTCTTTCTTTTTTTCACGGGTGTCATGCGCAGAAAAAAAAAAAAAAAAAAAACCTCCCGGAATCATCGCCCCGGACTGACCAATAAGACCCGTTTTAATGTTGACACTGAACTGTCAATTAATAAATACGGTAGAAATTTAAACTTATTTTACAGTATTATTTTGAGGTCATTGTGCCTACTTTAAGTCGACATCTTTAATTTATTATAAGATACATACAGAATGACAATTGTTTATATGATTTCAGTTTCAATGAAGTCATGCGTATTTAGAACTACAGGATATGGCCTCATTACATAACCTTCTATGTCGACAATTTAAATTAGAAGACTAACCTAAAAGCCCGCCTCCAAATCCCTGCATCATCGCTATTCTACATCAAAAGAAATATCATCGGAAGTAATAACAATCGAATCATCTCTTCCCAAATGTCGATGAATCTGTCAACAGAGAAACAAAATACGTTAATAAGTACAAAAATGATACCAATATATACCACTCCAACAAAGTAGTGATCAGGATATTTTTAGATTTATCTGTGTCATCATGCTTGACGAATAGGCCTA
>NW_022746055.1:0-1053 GCF_011630105.1 Anneissia japonica
ACTGTAGATTCTTATGAATAAACGACTAATTAGAAAACTTGCTTTCTTATCGAACCCGACCGCCGTAGATAATAAAGGATGCAATGTCGTCCGCAATTAACATCAATGTTTAGGCTCCTGATAGTTAAGTAACACATAACGACAATTACAATTAGAATAGATTTATGGTGTTATGCAATTTAAAAACACCAATCGAGATAAAAAATTTAAAAAAAAAATAAAAAAATTTAAAAAATCTATTTCTGATTGACACAATAATATCAATACTACCCTCTATAGACAACGTTATCCTCTTGTATATTTTACTGAAACTTTTTAAAATGCTGGTTGTTGTTTTTCTGTGCAGACTATAACATTTTATTGACAAAAACATGTGGCATGCCTAAATATAGTCATGATGACATCACATGATGACCATATATAGGCACGTCATCACAATATTGGCATACAACAAGTTTTTGTTAAATAAAATTAGATAGTGTGGACAGAACAATACTAAAATTCGATCTGTGTCTTCTTGGAATTAGGTAACTTCTTTATCATTTCTAAATAGACAATTTTTAGGGGGGATTTTATTACGGACAGTTAAAGATTAGTAATAATAAAATCAAAGGCAAATACACTGGTAATAAATTTCATCTCTTTCTTTTAGAGTTCAAACAGATATCACGTGATCAAAATAAGTAATAATAATAAATGTGAGGTGTTTTAATGATGTTATTTTGTCTTTCTATTTGTCATCCAACCTTTCAATTTATGCTGCTGGCTTGCGAATGTTTGATGTTTTACTAGAAATTAATATGTACAATAACTGCATCTGTCTGAACTTCGTATAACAGTGAGAAATAATGTCATAAGCATGGGTAATTTCACGGTATCCATCCATTTGCGTGTTGATTTAGGTGTGACATGGCATGTATATTGTATATAGTTAATGGTAAATGTTGTGATAGTACCGAGCATAGCTCTTCACAAAGTTCAGTGCTTCCGGCTGAAATTGAACTTGCGACCTCTCTATGTCAAGGAGACTGTCATTGTCATACCGCCAGACTA
>NW_022746056.1:0-972 GCF_011630105.1 Anneissia japonica
GTCCATCGTCGTGCTCACTTTCAATCGTTCACACTTTACACACTCACCCACTCAAAATAAATTCTGTTACGATAAAGAAAGTAACGTAAACAAGTGTTTTCTTTTTTTTCATATTTTACAAACATTTATTTCTATTTTTTTTACTCCAAAAATCATTGAAATAATAAAAAAAAAAAATTATTTATTCTTCGAGGTCGTCCTCGATCCCGTCTTGCGCGACAGTAAAGTTTCCAGTTGGTTCGCCACTTTGGAGATTCCGTCGACGTCCTTCTTCCCGTCCAGTATTTTCAGGATCCGACGGACGTGTTCTGCCGGCATTCTCACAGTTTTTTGGTCGTTCCTTTTCTCGACAGATCTCAGCATCTCCGAGTGCCGTTCTTCGTTGAAAAAACAAAACGTCGAATCTTACTTATTGCTAGACGAAATCTGCGGATTTGTCTACTGGCGTTTCTGCTATTCCTCGTTAATGAACGATTGTTACTTGGTGATGTAACGCTTTCGTTTGCAACCCGATCTGTTGCAGCGCGTCGAACGGTTGACCGGGTCGATCTCCTTCAATCGGGAATCGTTCAGCGGTCTTCCAAAGAGCAGCTCGCGTTCAACGCAGAGTTTGCACAGGTCGGAATCGAAGTCGTCCACGTGTCTGAGAACGGTGTCCAAAAACGTTCGTCCGGTACGTCGGAGGGATTCCGGCGTTTGGAACTGAGTGTTGCAGCAGAACGACGGAGAGAATAGTTGGAATTTGCGGGGGCGATCGTCTCCGCCCGCTTTCGCGTCGTTTGGTACTGTGAACTTGACCGACGGAAATCGATCGTTGCTATCCACGATGAGAGATTCCTTCAGCTTCAGATTCTCGATCACCGTCGACGGATCGGATCTGATGCCGTATATCCTTCCAGCGTGGTTTAGGTTGTTGGTCGACGTGTGCATCGGGAGGCTGTTGCGCTTCCTCCACACGACCGCCTGGTGCAG
>NW_022746057.1:0-2140 GCF_011630105.1 Anneissia japonica
AAGAATTTATAATTTTTGTATTCATTCATTCCATACAATGATAAAAAATGAAATTATGTAAATGATTATATGTAATTTTAATTTGTGTATATTATAGGATGTTGTTGCAATAAAGAAGAGAACATACATAAATTTTGAAAAAGAAAGATCAATATTTGTGTCTGCATCTAATGTTTCAATGTTTTTTTATGTAGATGTCTTGATTAAGAACCAGACTCTGCCAACATTCTTCTTAACACTCTGCCCACCAAACACGGATATCTCTGTGTTTGGTAATGCAACGCTTGACTGCCAAACACAGAGATATCTGTGCTCCAGGTTTTTTTACAGAATCTGATAGATGGGGTAATTATCAACATGTGCTAACAATTTGAACACTATATTCAGTCTGGACCGTAAGTGTTTCGCTACAGTATTTCAATGTGACCTATTCTCATTGACCTCATATTGCATGGAGATACTAAAACGCGGTTATCTCAGTTTCATTGTGCGATATGCATAAACAACAAAAGTTAGTCAATCTCATTTTAGTGTTACGGGTCACAGATTGTGATTAGAATAAGGTATTTGCTACCATTGTAAAGCTAAGATGTTTGTAGTTCATGTCAATCTGATTACATACAGTCTCAACGAGCTTCGGAAAAGTGTTAAAATTCGCTACAAAGTCTGGCGGTGGCTTATACTATTTTTTCAAAACCCTGGCACTCAGAGTGTTAACACCAAGTACACAATTCTTTCTATATAAATTGTATACTAATTAAACATTTTCGACGAGTCATTGAGTCATGCTTTAGTAATGAATGTGAAGTTGAGAGGATTCAATGACTTCAAGATCTCTGAATTTTTTTTGTTTTGCAGCTCCCAGCATAAACAGTCAATAGAGTTCTTGAGGGTAAGATAAAAAAAAAAGGATCAAGATTCATTCCCTCTTCATTTTATTATTAACTTTGTTCATACTTTTTCTAATTCGCCCAGAAAGCTGTCCAGAGATTCATCTGACAATTTGCCAACTTCAAACATTGTGACTGCATGGCTTTTCAAACCCTGTGAAAAAAAATAAAATAAAACAACCATACGTAAAATTAATGTCACATAGAAAACCACACCATACTTTACTGCTGCCTCTCTACATTTTAAGACTGATCGTAAAATATTTCATTCCACTTCTTTTATCCTTGGCTGATAATTTGTTGTAGTGAAGCTTGTGATAAAGAAACTCGGGAATGGTTAATGGGAAACAGGTTATTGAATATTAAAAAACTGGGGAAAAAAAGAGGGTGTAATCACCCATTTCCCCCAGTTTTTAAATATTCAAAAATCTTCATTTACTCTGTTATGATATACAGTAAGCTAAAGGTGAATTAAACTTGACTAGAGAAATCTATTTTTCAACCTCCTATGGCCAAGGTTGACTACCTTAAATGGCTTTAATATTAAAATAATAATCTATACTAGGTTCAATGCTTATTGTTATGAATAAACTTAAACAGATTTGCTTAAGAATCAAAGTTTGTACTTACTGATGACAAGTTACCCATCATAAGGAATGCTGTCAATGTTGAGTCAAACAAGAATGCTATCCTCTTACTGTGAGCTGTACCAGATGAAGCAATTAAACTTGGCAAGTTATCTACAAATATAAAATAACAAAACCTGTGTGATTTGTGTGCTGTTAGAATTGAAATACATTACAATAAAAATATTTAAGAAATACAAGGAAAATTTAACTAACTGATATAGACAAGCAGACTAAAAAACTGCAAGTTTTGGATGGGTCAAGGAAGCTATTTATATCAGGTTGGACAGACCAACAGTGAAATGGCGAAAGCAAAAGCAGCAAAACAATTTATTTTGCTCTATTTTGCAAATTTTAAAGTTCAATTTCAATATCTATATGGATAGCATAATTAACTGAAATAGAAACACAAATGTACTACAGTTTTATAAAAAAAATAATTATGCAAAAATTATAGCTTTGTATATTTTTACTTTCACTACGGCAATTTATTTCTTATAGATAGTTTGCTGCCTACATTTGTATCCATATAAATATTGTTGTTACTAGTGCAATTGATGTAATAAAGATTTAAAAAGATTTAATAATCTTGATGTATTCATTGTATTTAAATTCGTGTTCTAT
>NW_022746058.1:0-1693 GCF_011630105.1 Anneissia japonica
AATCATGAAGTATCAGTCAAAGGTAGCTTAAATTATAATTAAAAATAAAAATTGAATCCTCCAATTAAAGCGAAAACTTGTCCAAGGAGTCCTGTGCTATGCAAACATGCCCAATTGTGCATTACAATTAATTGTGCAACTAAAGATTTTAAAGATAAAAATATATTTTAAAGATATAGGCCTAATTGTATTATAATATATTGATTATCTTAATACATATTTTAAATCAAAACGTTTAAATGTTTTACAAATTACAAATCAAAATTTCAATGAATAGTAAATAATGAATAATAAATAATAATACAGTAATAATGATAATATTATAACTCACTAATATTATAAAAAGAAGTGTGGAGAATGCTGCTATTTTACTTACAAGGCCTAGCTTCTTGATTATGAATGATTAGGCATTGTTTTACAAAAAATTCTCTCAATGCAATAATTCTTCAACTTTGATTTATTGTTTAGATTACAATTTACAAATAGGCCTAGGCTATTTGTTGAAGATGACCAGCATATTTTATTTCATAAATTAAAGTTTACGAAGTCATAGGCCTAGAGGCCTAGATACAATTAGAAAACTTTCATGTTATTAATATTTTTATCATTCATTTACAGGCGAAATTACAGAAGTATACACACACAACCGGCCAATTTACTTTAATTTCTCCTCTGCAGTGTTGACTTAGGAGCCTCATGCTATATACAGTAGGCTGCTAGCAGATAGGCCTAGATGATAGACTTTCAAAACAAAAAGATAATCGTAACGAAAAAAAAAATAAAGAATCGTCCCCACTTTATCTTCTCGAAATAATACAGCACGTCACTGATTAATTAATTCCAAAGTTAGGTAAATATGATTATACAGTATATGATATTTACAAATATATGTTAAAATCCCATAATTGAATTGTCCTCATGAACAGAATAATGAAAGAAAGTTTATGCAGCATCAGTGTTTTATAAAATGTTATAAAGCTATACGCGCGCACGCTGTTTGGTGACAACATGGCGCCCACGCCAAGTTGGCCAAACTCTCTCTCTATCTAGAATCTCTGAATGTAGAACAATAATAGCGCCCTCTATGTATTGTTTTATTTATATCTCTATGGAAAGTTCAGACAACTTTCTTTCAGACCGAAGTAGGGCCTGCTGTATTATTTCAAACTTTAAAAAACGGTATAAAAAATATCGTTAATTTATCATGTCATCTTATTGTTAAATGATATGATAATGAATTGATTACGATTAGCTTTGGTAGACAATGATATATAGACGGAAGACAATTTTAAAATCGATCTTGATGTAAACAGGGAAAATATTAATAAATGTGGGCCTATGCACTTTTTCACGTTTTGTTTTTTTCTGGTTAAAAGGATTAATGAATCATCATTCTGACCAGTGCAGATTTTGTAGAAACAAATAAAATGATAAGCCTATTGCATAATAATACATAATACATAATAGTATTTTATACCGTTTTTAAAGTTTACATAATAGTACTATAGTCTGATGATTCCTAGTAGGCCTATATAGGCCTGCATAAATATATAGGCCTATACACATGATGTAGTCATGAGAAAGGCGTATCATAAAACTGGAAAATTAAAAAGGTTTATCTGTTCTATGATGCTGTGGTTTCGAACGCTTGGAATTTTATAATTAAAATATTGCCAGCACCTTATGAACAGTG
>NW_022746059.1:0-547 GCF_011630105.1 Anneissia japonica
TTTTTATGCTCGTCGAGCGAGACGCGATGACGTTCACTCCACCGATGACGTTTTGCGTACGGTGATCCCCCATGTCGTCGTACACCTGCACTCGACACCGATTACGTCATCGTTGCAGACGTACATCTGCCAACCGTTGGCGCTACCTAAGTTCGGAATAGATGACGTCATCGTTATCGGACGAAAATCGGTATAAAAATGTTGGATCGTCTCCCTACCGGCACCTCTCGCTCAAACATGGAGACTGTCAGTAGCAACGACGAAATACTCTCAAGACTGTATCGATACTGTCTCTTATACACATCTAGATGTGTATAAGAGACAGGTACTCGACGTCCGCGTACTCGAGGTCGGCTTTTGGAGATCTTGCATATGCTACGAAGTTATTACTGCGAATTCGAACTGAAATTGGAGTCTAGCATTATGGAAATCGACAACATTCTCACAAAACTGACGACCGGAGTCACCGTCGTCGGTTCGAACTGTCCTGCTAATGTAACCGTCGACGAATTCGAAAAAATTGTTTGTCCGGATCTGAAGACGGCAG
>NW_022746060.1:0-2217 GCF_011630105.1 Anneissia japonica
AGAATAGCCTATGACAAACCATTAAATAACGAGCACATCTAAATTCCACAACGGAATTGGTGACTGCCTAAAAAGGGCCCCAGTCTCAGCCATGCCTGTTATTTAACATTAACAATTTGTTTTATGTGGTATTTTCGAAAGTGGTGAGCATTTTTTTTCATTCACAGTCGCCTCAGAACGACTGGAACAGATTTGGGTAAAAATTTCCTAATTTCGACAAAAATTGTGAACATATTATACCCTTTACGACTCGGTTGATTCTAACATAGGCCTAGGCCTATTATGTTTGAAATAACCTTGTTTAACATCGTTTTCACAAAGTTGTGCTTTATATCAGAATTTGACTATTAGGCCTATACCGGTACCTAAAAGACTAGCTACTATTTATCCTTATTGAAAATTAAAACTGGGTTTAAAGTATATTTTCAAACATGGTGGGCATTTTTGTGATTCATTGCAACAGTTGTTTTTCGGTGGATTCTAAGGAAGGCATATTATGTTAAAACTAACTAACCTTTAAATGCTGTAAATTAATAGCGTAATTCGACTATTATACTTAATAGACTATAATAGGTTCTAATTATCCTCATTGAAAATGAACACTGGGTTTTAAGTTTATTTTCAATTATGGATGGGCATTTCGTGATTCATGTTTGTCACAGAACAAAAATCAACCGGAATATCAATAAAATAGGCTCCCAGCGGGAGCGTGTCTGCCCTAGTCTGCCTTAATGTAATGTTTGCTAATAAAGTATCCACATATGGGATTCGGTTATCAGGAAATGTGTGGTGGTATATTCTTTTATGACTTTTGTACTGTAATAAGGTACTTAAGTGGACACACGCCCCATCATGCACCTCCACCGGATTTACCCTTTCCGCCATCTTTAATTGCCAGATCATAACATAGTGTCTTTGCCCCTGAGGGGGACATAGATGCAAAAAACTGTGAGTGGGTGGTGGGTATTTGTAAAACCATGGAGGAATTAGTTTAAACTAATTCCTCCATGGTATAATTCACGCCGCCCTTTAAATCCGCCTATGACAGTTGCTACAAACCATGCTAAATGTGAACAGAAGTGCTACATATGAAAAGAATACTAAAACATCAATGTATACAAAATATACATCAAAATGAAGGTTTCTAAATTGCTGCAAAAGATCGAATCCGCAACCAACGAATACAAAGCAGAACTAATGAGAGAAGGTACTGACCCTGTCTGCCGCACTGTTCAGTTGCAATTCAGATGAGACTATAGATCATAATGTGTGTCTTGAATATAAGGAAAGGAATATATTGAACGACTAGGTCGGTATATATCCAGTAAAATGTATATGCAAACTTAGCGGTTGTACCAGCAGGGGCTGGGGTCGAACGGTCCCCCACCACCGTCGTCCGACGCCACGACGGGTTCATCGGACCTTATATTAATCTGCCTATACAAATCGTTATTTTCATTGCCATTTTTTAATATTTTGTGTTCTAAAAGCACAAGTTTGGGCCATAACCCATAAAAACTCTCCACATGAACCCTGGATTTTTGTTTTATTTCGAGACCCTGAGCTCGGAAAACACAATGATTTAGAAATTAAAATCAAAATGTGGCACTGATACACCACAATATATACCAATTTTCATAGGTGCGTGATGAATTGTCCAAAAAGGACGGACAAGAATATCGACAATAATATACCTGGAAAATAACCTCAAATAATTACAGAAGATTACCCTAATGGTTGCTGCACATACTCCGAAAGCATTATCTATAAAAACATAAGAGAACTGAATAATTAAGTCCTATTACAAACAATTCCCGCTGTAGGGACAATCCCACAATATTTTTCTAATGGGTCACGAACAATGGGTCCACTTATTTAAAAATGGGTACAAATTATGCAGTTTTATGCATAAAATGAGTTCATTTTTTGCAAAATGGGTCCAGATTTCTCATATATAGCCTAAAATTTGTAAAATTTTAAGAAAATGGGTCAACTTAAAAAAAAAAAAAGTCAACATTAGGCCCCTAGTTGAATTTACGTGTAAAGTGGGTCCAATCCCTTGTCCTGCACTGTTTGAAAATCTTGGCTAAGGCATTGATTATAACCCTCTTGGACTCCAGAAGAGAACTGTTGTTAGGGGATACAAACTAACATAGCCAAGTAAACCTATAATAATAATAATAATGATAATAATGATAATAATGATAATGATAATAA
>NW_022746061.1:0-543 GCF_011630105.1 Anneissia japonica
CATAAACCAATATAGAACAACGTTCATTCCTGTTTTTTTTTAATGATTATAACCAGTTCCATCATATATGCTTCTACAGTATATTCGTTACTTTTCTATTTTCTAAGATGTGATAGTAATATCTAGCTTACAATTCCTCTGTCTCTTCCTCTTCTTTCTTCCTCATCATTCTCCTTTTCATCATCTCTCTATCCATATAAAAATGTATAAAAATGAACGATAATTTTTAATTGTTTGGTATTGGCCTTTCTTGATTATTATTGTTTTTTACTGATTTTAAATTTCCCTACAATTTTATGGTTATGTTAATTAATTGTTTTGTAATTTTACTGTACTGTTCTTTGTTCGAAAGGTTGTGGGCTCCACTTGTGGTGTTATGGCGCAATGTTGCTGACGCAACCTTTAGGTCGTTTGTGCCAATGAAATAAATGAAATGAACAGATTTTCTTGATATTTTCTGTTAATATACATCGCTATGAAGAGATCATGTGAGGAACAACAGAAATTCCAAGTTATATAAATTTGCAAACCCCCTTCAGGAAA
>NW_022746062.1:0-898 GCF_011630105.1 Anneissia japonica
GATCAGAATAGGCAGCTCTAAAATACTGGATGCCATAAGACCTTCCGAAATGGCAGAGCACCAAATGAATGTAAAAATGAGCTAGTTATTAATAGGCATAGTAATCGGCAGTTTCTTGGTTACAAGGCTAGACCAAGTTAATTACATGTAATGCCGAAATGATTATTATTATTATTATTATTATTATTATTATTATTATTATTATTATTATTAATTATTATTACCTGTACGTTAAGGGGAACTTAGACAATGGAGGAATTAGAGAACAATTTAAAAAACGTTAAGGGGACGTACACAAAAGATATTCCCCTTGGGCTAGTTATTATTTATAGGCCTAGTAAATAGTATCTGTAGATTCTTCATTGCAAGCCTTAGGCCAAGGTAATTAATGCTGAAATTATTATTATTATTATTATTATTATTATTATTGCTATTATTATTATTATTATTATTGTTATTATATTATTATTAATTATTATTACCTGTACCTTAAGAGGAACTTAGACAATGGAGGAATTAGAGAACAATTAAAAAACGACGTTAAGGGGAAATAACACAAAAGATATTCCCCTTGGGCGATTATTATTTATAGGCTTAGTAAATAGTACGGTATCTGTAGGTTCTTCATTACAAGGCTTAGGCCAAGGTAATTAATGCTGAAATGATTATTATTATTATCATTATTATTATTATTATTATTATTATTATTATTATTATTATTATTATTATTATTATTATTTAACATTAATTAGATTACAATGATAGTTTGGACAAGTTCAATAACGCCGGAATGGTATATTATTTATTTAATAATATTTCTCTTATGCGCTTTATTTTTACCGTATTTCATGCTTCAATTTTGTCCTATTTTTTCCCCAAAACATTTCAGTCAATGTCA
>NW_022746063.1:0-835 GCF_011630105.1 Anneissia japonica
GTTTTAATTGATTAGCAACTCTTAAATATTATTCAATGTTTCTATTCATACTGAACATCGACCACATTTGTAGCAACTGAGAGTAATTACTTAACTATTATTATGTATGTATTAAAAAAATATGTGTATTCAGAATCTGCAACTACAGCTCATAGCACAAGTTTTGACCACTACAAATGACATACCAGTGTGGTTTGGCCCCAGTGAAAATATTACACTAAAGAGACTTTACAAGTTCAATTAAACCAACCGTCTACCGTACAACCATCAGAATGGGGTGGGGGAATTACAAAAGTCTTATGCCTGTAAACTTGTCTAAGTTGGAATCTCTGCTAGAGACGGCAATGTCCAACACAAAATTGGTTGTTAATGTCTCAAACTAACTTACTTTGCCATTTACTGCATTTCTACAAACTTATTATTATTGTTTTCATGTTTGAACAAAAAGTGGAGTGCTCAGGTACCAGTACCATCAAATCCTCAATGGTTACACCACTGGATGGAGAGAACATGACAACATCTAGCAACCATTCCCAACCGAGAACAACAGATGCTCAGGGTATGTGTTAATGAAAACACACTATAGCTAGGTTCATATGGGATTATAGCCAGATGAAGTAGCTGATCTACTTGCCAAGTTATTTGGATTAAATCCACTAATCGCGTTCGACGTTAAGGTTAGAGCGAGATATTTTGACTACCAGAAATTCGGAAAACACATCATTAGACAGGAAGTACAATCGCATGGTGGGTAATTACTGTTGATATTTGCGCGACTAGCTTATGCTAGATCGAGACTATAGGCGTAAGCTAGGCCTAGGCCATAGGTCATGGC
>NW_022746064.1:0-588 GCF_011630105.1 Anneissia japonica
TGTATATATATATATATTTATATATATATATGCGTGAAACTCCGAGTAGCAACATTCTGTTCCAGCGACCTCCAGTTCTATATATATATATAGATAGATAGATATATACGATATACGTATATACGGTACGTGGCAATGAATTCATCTAATCGTAATTTATATCCTAATAATACAGTGTATATCCGAAACTATAATGGTAATATAACTTACCTGTCATGACGCATGGAGCTAACTTTAAAGCTCAATGCATGGCGTGGTTTACCTCTGCCCAATCTTCTTTCACCACCTTCTGTGAGAGCTGCTGCTGCTGCTCGTCATATTCCCGAATATCCGAAGATTTTTTTTAGTGCCACCACTGTGGACACATCTATGCGTGACAACGTGACAACGAATTCAGGTGCAAATTGTATTTAAAATTAGAAAAGAAATTGGTTTATTACCAATATAAAAGGGGAGTTCCTTGGGATTCGGACGCATCCCCTTTTTCACCGATCCCCACTTTCACAAGTGATTTCCTCTTTGACAAGTGATTTTCCCTTTGACAAGTGAACCCCTTGTGACTTAAGCAATTACAATACTATTATTGTA
>NW_022746065.1:0-652 GCF_011630105.1 Anneissia japonica
CAACCTGCAGCTTGGTTTGTTTTGAAAGTTGTCTTTGTGGTCTTTTAGTGTAATGAAGGCTTCCTCCTGTGCAATGGTTTCGACCCGGTCGTCGAGTTTCAGACTTGAGGTGATCGATTTTGCTGTATTATTGATTTCTTGTATGCTGTCTTCGTTCGTTTTTTTGTAGGACTTGACACCGTGCCAAATTCCTACTCAAAAACACATAATACCTAATTTGCATCTACACCGGCCCAACTCTACATATACACGTCAAATTTGAAATTCCCTTCACTCCTGAAGATTGCCTAGTGCATGAAACAGCCTGTAGAGTGAAATTACAAGTTCCTTATTATTAGTATTATTATTATTATATATATATATATATATACATACTTTCGGTACACCATGTGTAAATAAAATAAAAGAATATGGTTTTTATTAAGGTAAAAACCACTGGTTGGTTGTCTCGACGTTTCGGTAAGATTGCTCTGACCGTCATCAGGAGAATGATAAAAGATGACTTATGTTGGTCTTAAATAGATTTGGTGATCGTCGGTGATCTATTGTTTTTTCCTTTGAAACAAAGAAGGTGTGAATAGTGCTTGATTAAAGTAGAGAGCTAGGAGTGTCCATAAATGTATACATATACATACACACACACACACAGATA
>NW_022746066.1:0-1095 GCF_011630105.1 Anneissia japonica
TTGTCGACAAATGGTAATTCTCCGTATGTTAAAATGAAGTTAAATGGGCGAGATATCACAACCGTATATCGTAGTTCCACTAGTGGTAATGATCAGTTAAGTTCTGGAGCAACAGTTCAACTGAATGTCAGCGATGAAGTCTGGCTGACGAACGAAGGTCAAGTCTATGGTAGTTCCCGTCACCCTCTTACCTTTACTGGGTTTATGGTATACGATATGAACTAACAAAGGATGTACTTTGCATTTTTGATGATTGTAGATGTGCAAGTATTTCTGTAGATATTTTTGGAGAGAGTCTTGATTAAATACAAATAATAATAATAATAAAAATAATAATAATAATAATAATAATAATAATAATAATTATAATAATAATAATAAAAATTAATAATAATAATAATAATATTGATAGGCCTAATTATAAAAATAACAATAATAATAATTATAATAACAATAACAACAACAATAATAATAACAATAACATTATGTGACACTTATTATAAAGTGCTCAATGCCGGCAAGCCGACTCAAGAGTGCATACAGTCAATCATATTAAACAATACCATACACCAAAGAAAGTCCATTTTATGCAGCCACATCCCTTAAAAAATGTCTGCTATTATGAAGCCCGTGATTTCTATGTAAGTGGGGGAGGGGAAGGGGGTGGGGAGGTTTTCACCTAAATTATAATTGAAATAAGGAAACAGTAGGCCTAAAAATAAGATGAATATATAGCTGATTGATTTAATTGTTTGAAATCGAATTGAGTAAGCAAATACGTCAAGACAAGTGTTTGGAATTTGCTCAGATGAACATGTCATTTGTTGCTCTATACACTAAGAATTATCTATTAGGAATATTGAGGTTTTAAAAAACTATTCGTGATTGGAAATTATGAACTTGAATACCAGAACTTTTTCAATTTAACATAATCGTAATTATATGTTTAGAATAAAATTACCGTACTTTTATAATTTGGTTTCTAATTAATGAAATTAGAGAATGCAATTTATTGCATTTTATAGGTCTATATTATTATTATTATTATTATTATTATTATTAGGCCTATTATTATACGAATCATTACGAACATTC
>NW_022746067.1:0-558 GCF_011630105.1 Anneissia japonica
ACCACCACCTAAAACCATGGAACACTTTAATAAAGGAGATTATCTTATCAAGAACTACAATATTTCATCTCCAATACAAACATTTTCATGTTTTTTGAGAAACTAGCAATGCACCTTGCAGTCTTAGAGGAACAAGTGCCACTAAATTTTCTATAAAGCCAAGTTCAAATAAGCACCCCTAAAATCAATAACAATTTTGAAAGCTCCGGGCACTTACTAGAGTACTGTAACTGAAGGTAGGTAAATGTCGAAATCCAACTAGGGTTTTTTGCTGCGTTGTTGAGTTACCTTGTTCATTGTCACAGGTATCTTAAGGTAACATTAACTTGCAGTGAAGTTGAATTAGCTTTACTTTGTTTATTTTTTTTTTGTTTTTTTGTCTTATGCTTTAGAGTTCTTGGCAATCAGCGATTAAATATAGATTCAAGAACCTAAGAAAAACACGACAAGTTTCCTCTGGAAATGGGACTGCAGTATAGTAAAGCCTGAGATGAAAAAAGG
Source organism: Anneissia japonica (assembly GCF_011630105.1). Lineage (NCBI taxonomy): Eukaryota > Metazoa > Echinodermata > Crinoidea > Comatulida > Comatulidae > Anneissia > Anneissia japonica. The sequence continues at coordinate 502 of NW_022746067.1, forward strand.
AAAGTGTGAGGCGGTCGAGACAGAAAATGGGGAGACAGACGAAACATGCAAGGAGCA
>NW_022746068.1:0-653 GCF_011630105.1 Anneissia japonica
TTTATAATTTATATGCGAAATTGTAGTAGCATTGCATGCCTGTAGGTGAAACTGTAGTATTCTTGACCCCGTACATCCATACATTTGATGCTTATACATTTGAGAAACAGTCTCAATGTAGTATTGATCTTGACGCTGTGCATCCATACGTTAGATGCTCATTTGTTCATTTGTTTGAGAAATTAAACCTCAACATGGTAACTATTACCTCGTATTGTATCTTTATTGTCGTATACACACAAAGTACATAGTGGTGGATGATTGATACCTGATCCTTTATATCGGATCCTAACTAACTTGTAACAATTTGTATAGTTATATATATATATACATATATATATATATTTATATATATATAAGTATTAATATATCTATTAATATATTTATTTGTATATATATTTATATGTTTATATATTTATTTATGTATACTGTATTGTTATATTATATATATATACTGTAATTATTCATATATTCATATATATATATTTATTTATATATTTATTTGTATATATATTTATATATATATATTTATGTATTTATATATTTATTTGTTTATATATTTATTTATATATTAATAAATATATTAATTTATATATAATTATATATATATATTTAAATATAAAAAATATATAAAAAAATATATGAACATATTA
>NW_022746069.1:0-800 GCF_011630105.1 Anneissia japonica
AAAAAAATAACCAGACACTTAGCCATAGTCCTGAATGATCCTATTTGGAACTTCAATCTCAGGCTTTTAACATAAAACTATTGGACTCAGGGATCCCAGGCTGTCTATGGTGCAGTGAACGAACTCTGTGATTGAACAAATCGTACAGGTAGCAGTTCGACAAGTATATTCACATTTTTTCATATTTATTTGACTGACACTCATTTTTATCAACCCCACTGAGTTATATGTACATTTTGATAGCATCAAATGTTGATATTCTGTTAATAAGCATTTCACCGCTTTATCAAAATTCTGCTTCGATTCTTGTTTGCCTTGTAACTAGACAATAGTCAGCAAAGTTACTGTAAGAGATACGGTAATACGTATGAATACAAAGTGACTTTCAGCTAACGAACAGGTCTACTAGGTATCATCTTCCCCTAGTGATCCGTGGGTCCATCTTTGCACACCCCAAAAGAAATTGTATAAAATACTGTAAAACAAACACCAATTTGCTTGTTGGTTTTCAAATTAATAATTTAACTATTTAAATTAGTATCAGCAAAAACATTGGCTATACAGGTAAGATAATATTTATTGTTTTATTGTTCAAAAAATTGCTTTATAATTTGCCTTACAAGGCAATCAGTAAGTTTAAAACAAATATAATAAAACACGTAATTATAGTTAAAACCATGGTTTGAAAGCTGAAAGATGCACAGACATGGCTAAGACATGCACAATATAGATACATAGAAGGTATAAAATATAAGTAAAGAAATGTATGAATATACAGTGTTAAGCTTGTAGTTTTGATA
>NW_022746070.1:0-1212 GCF_011630105.1 Anneissia japonica
AAATATAAATTGTAAATTTAAAAAAATATAAAAACAATAACTCATTAAAATAACATAAAAAAAAATAAAAATAGTCAATACGTTGTGCATCTTATTGCAAATTAATTAGTTGAACAATGAAAGGAATAGCTGAGCGTTTATATCTATCAGTATTGCACTTTGGCACTTCAAGGGTCCTGGCATTAGATCTATGGATATGGTGTTCAACTTGTTGATGTTAATAAATGTTTTATCTATGTTAAATTTGTGATTGATACATTAAAAGACTTCTTGGCATACTTTAGTTAAAATAGTAAAAAAAAAAGGTTTTTTTTCTGCACATGTCCTAATAAAAACTTGATATGCGGATAAGAAAAATTAACCCCTCTTCCCTGATTTTCATTTGAGATATGACGCTAAACATGTACTTTTATTTTTTTTTTTTGCCCTAATTATGTTTCTTCACGTTTAATCAACTGCAGGATTTTGATTATGGATATTATGTATTTACGTGACTGCGATCATATTTCAGCACCAATTAAAATTCAACTCCCACCCACATGCAATGCATCATTTCGAGATCTAGTTCCTTGTATACTTGCTCATTAGATTTTGCTTTAATCTATTTCAAAAGGGGAAAAAAATCATAACTGCTGAATTTAGAGAACTGTTATACAGCCTTGGCTTAGCTATAGGATTAGGAAGGATAGGGCTTTCTGTCATCCGGCCTAGGAGCGAGTGTGTGTGTACAACTACTGTACCATAATGGTTTTTCTTTGATGTGTGGATTTTGTTCAGGGGTGGATCCAGAGATGTCCAAAGGGGGAGGGAGGGGGCCGAAAGTTGGGCCAACCAGACAACAGCATCCTAGGGCATTGGGGGCATACTCCTTGAAATTTTTGTGTTCTAGACGCCCGAAAATAACATTTGAGGCATTCTGGGCTATCATTTTTTTTCTTTTTTTTTTACCACCCAAAAGGGGAGGACCGGGGCCAGGCTGCCCCCACCCCAAAAAAAATGTAACGGCAGTTTGGCACAGCGGTTGACGTTTGGGCTTTCAATCGTAAGGTCGGAGTTCGGAGTCTCCGCTGTGCAGATTCGCTTGTGTCCTTGGGCAAGGCACTTTAGCTACATTGCTTCAGTCCACCCAGCTGTATCAATGGGTACCAGCAAACTGCTGGGGACTAACCTGCGACGGACTAGTGTATCGTCCAGGGGAAGTACAACTCTCAT
>NW_022746071.1:0-850 GCF_011630105.1 Anneissia japonica
AAATCGGTTGCTGAAAAAGATAATATGTACACAGAAAAATAAAATGGAAGACAGCAAGGTATATGACACACTATTTAATGAAACTCGAGCACTTTTGGTCTCATTGTTTGAAACTTAACTCAAATATAATTGTTTTTCATAAATCGACTATCGAGGTTAGGCCTACATGATAATTTCACAGTTTTGATCTTACAAAATAATTAATTGTGGTCATTATAATTTTCCCAGAAAACCAATTAAGACACTACCAAACGTCTTAGTGTGAGTTCAATAATAAAAAGTTTTGGTTCTGAAATTTTTAAGGTTCAAAATGGAAACTGAAACTTTAAGCTTGACCCATCATTCTGCGAATTTCACCAATTAGAAGACAACGAATTATATTAAAAGCACACAACCTTGTATCAACAACTGCACTAAATGTGTAAAAACCCTTTATGTTATTAAGCTAACAAATCCTAAATTATTAGACGCTAAACTTTTCCTCGATTCATTTGTACTCTTTTGTATTTTCAGACAATAATGTATACTTTTGACAATGTATTAAAAATTCTGAGTTAATTTAAAACGTTGATAAACACAAAAGGCATCAGGCCTACTATACAGACGAACAGAAACTCAATTTTTGGTGACTAAACAAATTTAACGAATGTAATTGGTACGTCAGTTATACTGTGTTAAAATACTTCCACTTCAAGGAGCTTATCTGTAATGGAAAAAATATAATCATAAGTACTTTTGAATATATATTTTTTTCATTGCTTAATATAACATATTACCCAACGAACGATTCTCGTATTCTGGTATATTTTCCATTTTCTTGTATATCGTGGTTATTGAACATAAATAACTA
>NW_022746072.1:0-1116 GCF_011630105.1 Anneissia japonica
ATTAGAAAGCATAGCCTACATGAAGTCATATTATAGTAACTCGATGCCTATCAAATAAGTAATACAAATTCGCCATAAGTCATCAAATATCCGTGGCTTCCAGGGGGCTTCGCCTGGAGCCCCACCGGGGCCCTAGGCGGCCCCCTGGCCCCCAGCCAAGTAAGACTCAATTCGCTCCACTAGCTTCCCCCCGTGGGGGCCTTTAGCCCCTCCGCCGGGCAGGTCCTGGCGCCACCCCTGGAACGCTGAAAGACAAATACAGTTACTCAAAATGAGTGGTTTGAACAAAATTTTAAAATTATACTTAGATGACTAATAATTCAAATGTAAACAGGATATAAAATTAAATTTAAAATGTAACAAATCCTAATAAGTTTGAGAACCACAGGTTTAACATAATATTAGCCTGTCTTATATTGCCTATTAAACATATATTGTTCCATGCAAAAGACCAAAAAAAATGTTTGTTAAGTTTAAAACTTGCTAATTTTTTGTTTCGTCAAATAATCTTTTAGAAAACATAAACATTACTTATTTATCCTAAACTGTTGTAGTTTACTGCTTTTACAGATCGACATAGGGAGAGGAGTGCTGGTGGAAAAAACGAGTCTGCTGGCATTAGTCGGCATGAAGTCCGGCACAACTTATGCAAGGAACCTGCTGAAATTGGTATTTCCTAACACTACTGATCTGATTGGGAAGGCCTGGACATCAATAAAGTTGAAGCCATAGTGGATATGTTGATAATTATTAGAATAATAATAAATTACTAACCAAGTTACCATATAAAATGTTTCTCCAAGAAGTGGTATTGTATTCTAAATTGTATATTTTTTAATCCATTACAGCCATTGGTACAAAGGAAAAGTAACATGCTTCAATGCTAAATATGATTATTCACCTACATTTATTGTATACTTACATTTCAATCAGTATGCTTACATAAATACTATGCTGCTTTAAAACAGTTGCACAAACTATAGGATAGTACAGTACATCCAGAAGTACAACATTAAAGATAAGAATGTAAAATTAAGGCATGTTAAAAAAGATTTCTCAAAATTTGGATTAATATTTAGACCCTACACAGCCAAAATGCGACATTTATCGTCATTT
>NW_022746073.1:0-720 GCF_011630105.1 Anneissia japonica
ACGGTCGACGGCCGCGTTCTACTTCTTCTCCGGTGATCATTTCGAACACCATGATTCCGAGCGACTAGATCATCGCCGGAACGGCATACATGAATCGATGTTTCAGCATCTCTGGAGGAAGGTAATGATCGGTGGTTCCAAAAGCGCTGGTGATCGGGTGGTCGTCGACGAATTTGGCAAAACCGAAGTCCACCAGCTTGATCGTGTCCGTGTCCAGATCGACGATCACGTTCTCCATCTTCAGGTCTCCGTGAACTACGTTTCGTTTCAAGCAACCGACGCAGGCGTCCACGATTTGCCGAAAGAAGCATCTGCATCTCTCCTTCGGGATACTGCCTACTTTCTCCAGAACTTGAAATAGGTCGGAGCTCCGAAGCGGCCGTTCCATCACGAGTAAATGACAATCTTTGACCTGGTGAACGTCCACGAACCCTTTGCAACCCTCGATCCCCGAGACCACCTGAAGGAAGTGCGCCTCCGCCAATATCGTTTCGCCCGATTCGTTCGTCAGGTAGGACGCCGAGGAGTTTCTCACTACTTTCACGGCGACCGGCAGTCCGTCGGCTCTTCTGATCGCCGAGTAAACGCTTCCGAAAGCACCGTCCATTAAGTTGCCCGAGAAGTCGTACAGGTCCATAGTTATTTTCTTATTCGCTTGACACAGATAGAAGTTAGATAGAGAAGAAAAAAAATGCGAAACTAATAACAATTTTGTTTTTG
>NW_022746074.1:0-2290 GCF_011630105.1 Anneissia japonica
ACATTATACAAAAATTAGATTTTTCTTAAAAATTGAAATTTTGCCGGGAATGGGGCTTTAAGATAAAAAGTAGTATGCAGTACATAAAAAAAGGACTTTGAACTGATAACAGTAAAAATAAAAATCCTTCAAAATACAGCCACCAAAATATTGTTTTTTAAACAAAACATTATTATGTGCCATCACCTGCTCAATAGAATACTCCTTGCCGGCGACCTCTGCGACCTTTGAAATCTTCTCAATGTGTTCTTGAAGATTCATTTCCAGACATTTTTTGAATGTCAATGATGCCTTTGGTAGAATCTTAAAGCCAAGCTCTGCGGACAATAGTTCCCAATGTCTGCTGCGCATTCCGGGATTACGCAGACCCTGGATCAGGGGAATAAATGGCTTGAAGTCATCTATGTCACTTCGGACCTTCTCAGCTATCAACTGAACCGCTAAAATGCATAAAAAAAAGATAAATACAAATAAAGTGTTGTGGCCTTTAGTATTTTCAAAGCAGCAGCAATATCATTTGTTGGATGATAGAAGATAAATACAGAAGACTACTTTACCAGGTATATCCTTGAAGATTTTCACACATTTGTGCATTGTTTTGAAGGCATCCATCACCTGTTTCTCACACTGTTCAGAGTCAATGCTTGTGATTGGATCATTCATCCAGCTGTCGTACCACTTCTGCCAATCAGAGGCTGTCATCCATAGGTTTTTGAATGGCTCAAAGTCTTTGATAAGCTTGGCTAACTTATCATACTGTACATAAATTGTAGTGAGAAATGTTAAACAATAACAATGATAATTGTTCTACATTATAACACCTTCAGAAATTCTTGTGCAAGTGTAACCTTTCAACTTTCAACAGTAAATAAAATGTAGTGATGACATGAGAGGGCAGCAAACCTTCCCCAATGTTTAATATACTACTATCTATCTGGACAACAACAGAAGTTTAACAAGGGTAAAAAACTTACATTAGTTGGAGGCATCTCAAAGAGCCTTTCTCTGTTGTTGTACATAGTTGACAAGCCCTGGCACTCCTTTAGCTGTTTGTTCAGTCTGCGGACCTCATTGGCTATTTCGTGTGACCTTTCAAGGTCAGTATGTGCAGCAAATCCAGCAACGACCATCTATTACATTGAAAATCTCATACCATGTCATATATGTTTGACGTATTAGAATATTAGAAAATAATGGTAGATATTTAGCAATATTATCATCTATGTTAGTATACTGTAATTATGAAACTTCCAATTAATTATGATTAATTATTATAATTATGATCTAAATTTGATCTAAATTGATGATAAAAACATTGAAAGTAATAATGACAATATTTATATGATCATTAAAATCAACTACAAATGTTTAAGAGACAAACATATTTTCTTACAGCTGGAATATGCAAAGTAGTATCATTTGCTATAACTACACATGAATTAATAATTAAAATAATTATTATCCATAACAGATCAGTTTGAATGCTATTAATAGTATTATATGATTTGCTATGGTTACTACTAAGGTAAATATGTATAATGTATGACTATGAAAGTGGTTTGGCATTATCTAAAAATATGATTCTCCTAAACTCTTGAAATATGAAGATATATAAAAATAAATGCCATATGTAATGCGGGAACTATGCAAATGATGCCTCTTTCCGGTATGATGCATGAACCATCACCAAGTGAGTGAGCAGCAACAATATCCATTCTATGTGCACATACACAAATAGTCTGCGTGCCGCTCTGCGTGCGCAGAAAGTGCATGTTCACATAGAAAACACTAGCTTCGACTTAATGATTTCAAACTGAAACCATACGTATTTCAACAACCCTTGTAAGACTTACACATAAAAAGAATTTTACAGAAAGAAGATTTGACAAAGGTCCATAAATTTAATTGTAAATTTGGATTTTTGTAACATTATAAAAACCATTAAAATCAAATTATAAACAATAGGAAAAAATCTGATAATTGGATGTAACAAAAACAATGCTTTCAAATAATTTATAGATCAGTTTTACATTTTATAAAAAGTATGAGGATTAAAAACTTGATAATCTAAATGGATATTGCTTTTATAATATCAAGTTATTAATGATATTAAATGATATTAAGCTGAGTTATCTTTTATTACATCATGCAGTAATTTGTGGGTAAATAAGATATTAATATTCCCATTTCATATTTATATAATTATATGATTTGCTATTTATACAAATAATTTATGATTAATATATGAATAAATGTATTTGAGTCATGGCCGGCGGAACCGGGGGGGGGG
>NW_022746075.1:0-585 GCF_011630105.1 Anneissia japonica
TTAAAATAGAAAGAGGAAATGCTAGAATGTACACAAGATTTGATGAAAGATTTTTTTTTCGTATTGACAGATGCACCGTGGTGTGGACATTGCAAGGCATTGGCTCCTGAATATGCCTCTGCAGCTCAAGAACTTGAAAAAGAAGAATCGCCAATTAAACTTGCAAAAGTAGATGCCACAGAGAATTCTGATTTGGCTCAAAAGTTTGAGGTCAGAGGTTATCCTACCCTCAAGTTCTTTAGAAATGGCAAACCAGTTGAATATGGAGGTACGTCTCACTCTCAGTAAAATGCAATTAATTTTTAGGCAGTATTTATTTAGCTGGCAATATTCATATTCATTTACAAAGCATTTTTGTGATGATGATTAGTGAGGTTGCATTTCAACCCTAACTTTGAGGGTAGACAAGTTTGAGTTTTAGCTGGCAGAATAAACACAGACAAAAGCATGTGACATGCCTAAATATGGTCATGATGACATCACATTATGACCACATATAGGCAGATCATCACAATATGTGGACATTCAACAGTTTTTTGTCAATTAATAATCTGGAGTTTCAGGTGAGTGGTAACATCAATTTTT
>NW_022746076.1:0-1071 GCF_011630105.1 Anneissia japonica
TTTTCTTGACATTCTGTTAGATAACTCTGTTCATAACTCATTAATAACCTCAGTCTATCATAAGTAAACGAATACAGGTTTGTTAACAAATTTCCATAGCTTTACGTCACATACATATAAACCGGGACTTCTACGCACTCTAATAGACCGTACATTAAAAATTAACAACACATGGTTGGGATTTCATAACGATTTAAGAAAACTTCTACTCATTTTTCAAAGAAATTGTTATCCGATCTCATTAATTAATAAAACAATACATAACTACCTGAACAGAAAACTATTGCCCATCACTTTGGATCCTCCTAAAACGCAAATACAACCTTCTTATTTTATGTTACCCTATACACCATTATCTAACTATTGTCAACGAAAAATTAACGTTATGGTAAAAAATTAATGATCTAACATTAATGTCAGACTTGCTTTCAAGTCATATAAATTATCAAATTTAACGTAAAAGGCTATGTCCCAACTAATCTCCGAGCCCGTGTTGTCTACAAATTTACTTGCGCGGGGTGTAACTCCGTGTATATTGGCGAGACCAATAGACACTTAGAAACACGGATTAAGGAGCATTTAGTTCGGGACAAGTCATCACACATATTTCAACATCTTCAAAACTCTGTTAAATGTCAAACACATCTAATTCAGACTGTTTTACTATTCTTGACTCCGCCCACAACACTTATCAACTTTAAAATAAAGAAGCCCTTTACATTGCTTGGGGAAACCCGTCACTTAACAAACAAACAACTCATTACAATATCACTCTCTCATTCTAATTCATTCTAATTCCCATATACATGACTTACTATAGCATTCCTGACCGCCTATCGTGCCGATCTTTTTGTTTATCGGTTGTTTATCATTAGATTTCTATTTGATCCTTGAACTAATGAATTGTTCAATTCAGTAGGCATTACGCTGAAGAAGAGAGCAGGCGCTCCCGAAATATTCGTTATTTAATAAATTTTTATATATCCTGGAAAAACGTCAACCGCCTATGTTATTATTGCTTGTCTCCACCATTCTAATGTATGTTCATCAGGATATACGTGGACCCTTCAT
>NW_022746077.1:0-1448 GCF_011630105.1 Anneissia japonica
TCTCTAAAAGAATGACAGATATTAGGCGATCTCTAAGTTCAGCTGCTTGTAATGCTTTACCTTTTATTCTCAATAATTCATATAAAATATTATGCGTCTAAAGAATGAGACACTTGTAAACGAAGGAGACCACAGAGAAATATGATCGATCACTAACAAGTATCGATAAGACATACTGCAGTATTTATATGCTCCATTGTAAAAAAAAAAAATACATAAAAAAAAAAAACAACCATTGCATTTGTGAGTCCCAGAGGGGATTTAAGGTTAAGGAATACTTAACGATCATGCATTTGCAATAAATGCCATGCTTAGGTATTTTTAAAACCCATTTTTTCATGTGAATTCCTCATACATCTCAAAGATTGATCTTGTGTTTGTGTTGGGTTAAAAAAATTGAAAAAAAAAAATGTAATATTATGAAAATACAATGATGAAATTATAAATCAATACATTTCCAAGTCTATAAAATTTTTTAATTTTAAAACAATGTGATTTTATATCACATTTACCATAGTTCTTTGCTGCTAGTGTAGGAAAATGGTACATAGGGTTCTTACCGGTATTGTATCTACCGGTCTACCAGTTCTTGCAAAACTCGACATTAAAAAAAACCATTAACCCTGGACGTAAAACCTAAGTGATTATGCAAATTATGAGTTTCTATCAAGTTGCCCTGGACCCTTATATTACCCAGTTGTGTCACCCCACGGTTTAATTAAGAAACATACTTTGGCATTGGTCAACTGCCTAATATAGTTTGCCAAAATCAAGAAATGAAATTAATGAAGAAGCTACAACAATAATAAAGCATACATTGCAAACTCCCAATAAAGTGCAGATATGCATTTTGGGCTTATGAACCATTAATAAACTTCATTCGTTTGACAATTGTAGTTTAAAAACAGAAACTTACTACCACTGTTAAACGAATAAGCAGTGGTGCTATGATCATGTATGCATGTGGTGGACACATGTAATATGGTAACAATCTGAAATAATAGTTGAAAAAATAGTTGAAATAATTTATTTTATTGAGATTTCAGTTTTGTTTTTGGAAATATACTGTAAAAGAAGCAGGGACCATGACAATTTAAACATACTTTACTTCTGGTGCGTGTTGAAACAATGAAAGGGGATTAAATGCTACCTGCTGCTAACGCATACTACATTTGCTCCTCCAAATCACTGCAATTTCCAGTGTTAAATTATCAGCGTATATCAGCAGGCGGTTTTGCGTTTAAAACCCGTTCGGGCTTGGACTGGAGATGACCGTTTCCGGATTTATTCTGTGTTAAACTCTACAAAAAACTCGCTCAAACGCACCCCTAGAGACTGTTTGGAATGGTACCTCTGTCTATCACCGTCCATAAACTTTAGCTAACTAGTTGCGGGCTACAGATTAGACAATACAAACTGAAAGCTACCGGCGACATGCTACAGTTTCA
>NW_022746078.1:0-354 GCF_011630105.1 Anneissia japonica
TAATGCCTGTCGCACTTTGTAACAAATCTGTCACACTTTGTAATAACTGTTTTCGCATTTTGTAAAAGCTGTCTGTCACACCTTGTAATACGCAAAGCTGTCGCACTTTGTAATAAAGTCTGTCGCACTTTGTAAAAACTTGTTTCATTCAAATATGTTGTAACTTTTAATGGATATAAAACATATTGTAGAATGTTGCATATTATGGAACACTAATACTCAAGGTGACTTACCCCGGTATTCTTAAAACGAACTTTAGTCGTAGTTCGAGCTAAAACTTTAAAATTACGTCATTTCGTATTCTTAAAACGAACTTCGACTAGCACTACGACTAAATGACGTGAACCTCGACTA
>NW_022746078.1:381-575 GCF_011630105.1 Anneissia japonica
AGTCAGCCTAGGGTCAGGCTAAATCGCCGACTTGAAATATTTACCCCACTAAAAACGTGTTTTTTGTAACTCACGATAAAGTGAAACGAATAAAAACGATTATATACGCAGGTTTGATATATCTTCGGCGTGTTAAACAAAAGAGACACCAAGTTTAGCTTCTGGAAGGAGAAATTAACATGTTTTGCTGGCCA
>NW_022746079.1:0-502 GCF_011630105.1 Anneissia japonica
ATAAATTCTCATTTTTGGTTACAGTTTCCCCAAATTCACGATTGCCGACAATCAAATTATGTTACTATTTAATAGTATTGACATTTTTGTGCAAAAGCCAGGTAGCCCGGATTGGTGGGTCACAGAATTGAACGTTTTCGATCCTCAACCCACGGTCTATAGACGTTCTGCGTGCAGCGCAAGAAGTTGTTGTTCCGTACCGTACGGAAATATCCGCGTTGCTGATTGTTGGCGCAGCTACTGTGTACTGTATATATCCAAACTACAGTAAATGATATATCTTGGACTGGTTACTTTTTAGTACTGTATATAAATTAAGGTAAGCTACCAAGGTTAGACCAGGGAGTTGTTATTTAAATAACAACTCCCTGGTTAGACTAGGCTAGGCCATAGTTTAGTCCTAAGCCCTAGGCTAAGCCTAGCAGTAGTTTAGTACTTAGTAGTAGCATGGAGGTATTATTGAGAAGGAGATCACTCGGCAACAGATCCCTTTGACGCGACA
>NW_022746080.1:0-1118 GCF_011630105.1 Anneissia japonica
TGTATATAAAATTGTATTATATATTATAACAACGATAATTTAATACACGAAAATATTAAAACACAATGGCATCAGGTCATCCTGATGACATAATTAATGTCGAAATAGTGAATCCCAACACGATGGCTTGTATTTCAATACTTGGAGTATGTATTATACTTTCTTATCTGAGAGTAATCAGTGGATCAGTGGAATAAATGATAAGTATGCATAAAATAAATTTACAATAAAAATAAAAATTATAATAAATACTATAACGTATGAAAATTACACATTAATACAAAAATTCACAATAGGCCTACAATCAATAATTTTATGATAGTTTTATGAATTCAAAATAGATAAGTATTGTAATGATCAGACACATCTGCTCGCACGTAGCTAACACAGCAAATCATCAACGGATTCTATTTTTATCAATTTAATGATAGGCCTACATAGATATCTAGGCCTCTGCGATGATCACAAACGAAAGATGTAAAATACATTCAGTTTTAACGTTAAAGGGTTAGTAGATCTTTCTTCATTATGAATAAATTCCTTCACATTAGAGAGATGATGACGCAACGTGAGAAGTACTACTCTTCATCTGTCCCATCATCCGTAACCGATTTCGACAGTGTAACATTTTAAAGTAGGGCAACATCCAATGATAAACATCCGGATACTAGCATAGGGATTGGAATAAGTGATGAAAATTCATTTTATGATGAATTTTTATGTAAAGATGATGTATTTAAATATTTGTCATAATGATGAATGTAATATACCACGATGTATAACACATTAATAATAATCACTGACACAATAAAGAAGGTAGCATTAGCTACTGACTTTCGTAACAATGCACATACAGAACTGTATAATGATTTTCAAGCTAAGGCCTATAAGCTTATCTCTTAAACCATAGCTCCATTATGAGTGAGCGTTTCAGTCAGCTGTATGAGAGAAAGTGCGTGGGGTTACATCTACCCTAGTCTTCGTGGGCTAAGGCGTATGATACTCGCCTTGATAGCGAGAGGTCGCAGGTTCGAATCTCGCCAGAAACAATTTTCAAACCGAATAAAGGAACTTTTCGTTGCTTGTTCCTATTCGAGCACTGTTATTATTACTATTTT
>NW_022746081.1:0-700 GCF_011630105.1 Anneissia japonica
TTTACGCCACTATATCATTTTCAATACACAAAACAAGCGTATTATTCTAAGTGCTTCTCAGTGCATAGTTCATTTTGACTTTAAAAGAGTAGTTGAACGTCACATCCAGTAACATCATTATTACTGTAATATCATAAATTGCACTTGAGCCTCTGATTTGATATATGAATTATGTTTATGACGTCACTGAAGAATATACCGCTACACAACTGCGCGTTTGGAATTATGAAATAGCCTATTGTAAACTAGCATTTATGATTATGGATTGTCTTTTATTATTGCCGATTCGGGCGATATTAAAAGATTATGCAGACACTAAATTTGATAATATTATTTGTAGTAGTAGTAGTAGTAGTATTAGTAGTAGTAGTATTAGCGGCAGCAGCTGTAGCATCAGCAGCTGAAATGTGTGCCAACTCAGGTTAAGGACAGTAAAGGATGTATAAGCAAGTAAACATTAAAAGTAATACAGGCTAAGCACAGTAAAGGATGTATAAGCAAGTAAACACTAAAAGTAATAAAGGCTAAGGACGGTGAAGGATGTATAAGCAAGTAAACATTAAAAGTAATAGAGGCTATAAAGGACAGTAAAGGATGTATAAGCAAGTAAACACTAAAAGTAATACAGGCTAAGCACAGTAAAGGATGTATAAGCAAGTAAACATTAAAAGTAATACAGGCTAAGGACGGTGAAGGATGT
>NW_022746082.1:0-1307 GCF_011630105.1 Anneissia japonica
TTCGCGTTGAAGCTGACGTCTCCGCACAATCCTAAGAAGGCGCATCTCGTCGCCTCTGACGCCAGCGGTCTGCTCGCCGTCGGGACAGTGACGACGGACTTCGTTCCGAAAGGAAGCGATATGTATGAATTCCAAATATGGTTTCGCACGTCCTTCCCTCCCGAGATCAGGAGGGCGGCGATCGCCGTTCGTTTCGGGGACGGCCGACACGACTTCGGAGTGCGCCTGGTCGACGATCACTTCTCGGACAACGAAACGTTGCACGACGACGGCGAAAACGTGCTGACTGTTATCTCTGCTAAGCGGCGTCCGCGAACTCGACTGGAAGAAGTCGGAGAGAATAGCCATCTTCTTGCAACTCGCAACGACGTGATCGAAACGCCGACGAGCCTCTTTCCGCTGTGGCAGATGCGTCCGCTGTTCTCATCCGAAGACGAGCGCCTCGAGTTCTTTCGTCGCGCACGCTTCCTCAGCGGAAAGATAGCTGCCAGGAAGTGCGTCGTCCGTCGCAGCGAGGAGGGTCGCCTTCTTGCTCTCGTCTCCCTCGTACCGTCCATGATGCTTGCGACCGATCGGATGCGAATGCTGTTGACGTTGGGAATACTCCTGGACGCGTCGCTGCACGAGCCCTTCTCGGACACGTTCGAACGGTGGCGACCATGCGTGCACGGACGTCAGCACGTCTGTCTGTACGACCCGAAGCTCGACGTGCTGTTCTTGGGAGACGGTCGATCGAAAGGAGGTTCGGGCGGCTTGGACTCGGTGTACTGGACTTGCACCGGTGCTGTCAGGTCGAACGGAAGAAGATCGATAGAAGCGGAGGTGCGGGAAGCTTCCACCAGAGAGACGTCCTTGGCGATGCCGTTCGAGATACCGCCGTTCGTGGAATTTAGAAGTTCTGGGAAGGTCGATAAAGACGCGCTCGTCGTTCGCGTGTCTCCAACGAGAGAGATGCCGAGCGACCTGATTGACTCAACTCGGCGAGATTAGCATTTTTGTGCAAAAAGTGACAAGGTTAAAAAGTTGAGTAAAAATGTAATTTTTTTTTGTTAGGCACGGTGAGATAGCCTGAAACAAACACTATTCCATTGAAAGTTTGAAGTTTTTTGAAAAAGTACTCGAAATATGGCGGAAAGTCAAAAATTTGCTCTAAGTGCTCAACTCGGCGAGATAAGCACTTTTGTGCAAAAAGTGACAATGTTAAAAAGTTGAGTCAAAATGTAATTTTTTTTTGTTAGGCACTGTGAGATAGCCTGAAACAAACACTAATCCATTGAAAGTTTGAAGTTTTTCTGAAAGGTTCTCGA
>NW_022746083.1:0-644 GCF_011630105.1 Anneissia japonica
ATCAATGACGAAAGCAAACATCAAATTATCCTGCCCAAGTGCCATCACATTGTAAAATTGCTTGCGAGGCATTACCATATACAAGCTGGTCATTCAGGAACCGAACATACGTTGTCATTGTTTCGACAAAGGTTTTGGCCTGTGAGCGGGAGAGTCACTGTAAAATCTATCACAAGAGACTGTTTTGAGTGTAAGAAGCGCCAAGCACCCACTGCAAATCAGAAGATGGCAGGTTTGCCCATTGATCGCGTAACACCGGCAAAACCACCATTCACCTATGTTGGTGTTGACTGCTTTGGACCTTTCGTGGTGAAACGTGGCAGAACTAAGGTTAAGAGATATGGAGTGATCTTCACTTGTCTTTCTATAAGAGCAGTTCACCTAGAAGTTGCGCATACCCTCGATACTAATTCTTTCATAAATGCACTCAGGCGATTTGTAGCCAGAAGAGGGACACCTGAAGAAATCAGATCTGACAATGGTGGCAATTTTGTAAAAGGAGAGAAGGAACTACGAGCAGCGATCGATGCATGGAATCATGACAGCATACACGACTACCTATTACAACGACATATCAGCTGGCGGTTCAACCCTCCAGCCGGGTCACATCATGGAGGCGTGTGGGAAAGGTGTATCCGTACAGT
>NW_022746084.1:0-774 GCF_011630105.1 Anneissia japonica
TTTGAAAACAAAAATACAATTACTGTACTCTTTTGCTAAGAGGATATAGACAGACATTTTATCCAATTGCGAATATAATATATTCCAGTACTTGCACTATCCCACTTAAAAAAACACTACTATAAATAAAAGATTATATATTATTAATTAACAAACATTAACCAATTACATAAATTAACTAAACAACATTATTCTAAAGAATGCTTATCAGAAAAATAAAAGAATGGAAGCAGTAGAAAGTGATGTACAAACCATTTAAACCTTTGGCTGCTGTTTGTAATTTTATGTCTGTTATACCTCAATCAATCAATAAAAAATAAATAAATGTAGAAAGCATAATTGTAAACCATGACAGAGCGACCAACATAGCCTAATCAATAAAAAATATGAATGCAACAAATATCATCTGCAAAATATTCCTGGTAGTAAAAGTAACATGCCTATTATTTCACCATAAAAAGTTGAGTACATGCCCTACCCCTCTCATCTCTGCATGTCAATTTTTGTTTGTCAGTCCACATTTACATAAATCATAATTTTAAGCCATTTGAAAATATGAAATATTCAACATTAAAATATTGTTCATAAAAAGATATAGATAGTATGCTAGAATTTAAATTGCATTTAATAATCTATATTCTATAAATAAATAATATATGCATACATATAATATGTGTGTGATATTTCTCTTTCTTTATAAAATCTCTTATATAAAATTTCTCATTCAGTATGTTTAAGCATATAAATAGGGTGTACCATAATACCCATTCCATG
>NW_022746085.1:0-590 GCF_011630105.1 Anneissia japonica
ATCATGCATAGGAACGTTGACGCCTGCAAGGCTCTGGTTTCTAAAACATTAATTATTTGTTAGAATTTCTTTTTGAAGATCCAAAAATATTTGAATAAATACGTTAATTTACATCTCATAATCTTGAAAGCTCTGAAGAGGGCAGTATATAGGCACTAGAGTATATTTGCCCTAACGGCCGCCCACAAAAAAAGATTTATTAATTAATCAGTCAGCAGGGTACTCCTAGAGTTCCTCATCAGAGCTAAAAAGTTGTTAATATAATATTGGCTATCTTTCCATTCAGTACAGTATATCTAATAAATGACATAGGCCTACAATTGTTATTGGAAAATTCGAGGAAGTAATTCAAAACATTTTCTTTAACTTTATTGCCCAAAAATGGCCTGAATCTGGTAAACAAACTAATCTAATAATTTCACCCCGATATATTTTACCACGACTTCCTTGACAGCTCGGCCAGCTGTGTCTGGCGGGCAGCTCTCAAGCCCACTGCGGCCACACCTGCTCCTATTTTCATTCCTATAATACTTGAATTTATTATGATTTTTGTCACTTGTCCATTACTGTTACATATGACTCTATTCCTA
>NW_022746086.1:0-758 GCF_011630105.1 Anneissia japonica
ACCTTGCAATCCCTTCTCCACTTCAAAAACTGTCATAAC
Source organism: Anneissia japonica (assembly GCF_011630105.1). Classification (NCBI taxonomy): domain Eukaryota; kingdom Metazoa; phylum Echinodermata; class Crinoidea; order Comatulida; family Comatulidae; genus Anneissia; species Anneissia japonica. Next base: position 40 of record NW_022746086.1, read on the forward strand.
TCCTTTGATCTATGCTGCCCGATGGCTTAACCACTGGGGGACAAGGGGAAAATATCTATCTTTGAAAAATCTTCCCCACCCCTTTATAAATGCGCTTTCATCCCCTGAAAGTGCCTAAAAACCTCAAATTTCGCGTGCATTTCTTGTTAACATGGCCCAATTTCCTCTAAAAATTGCACATTTTAGGGAGTTTTGATCAATTCTAACGAAATTAGAATTAAAAACACCGGGAGACAAGGGGAAAATATCCATCTTTGGAAAGCTTTCTCCACCCCTTGACAAATGCATCCTCTGAAAGTGCCTAAAATTCTCAAATTCTTTGTGCGCATTTCTTGTTACGGTAGGCCAATTTCCCCTATAAATTGCACATTTTAGGGAGTTTTCATCAATTCCGACGAAATTAGAATTAAAAACACAAAAATATTTTGCGCGCTTGGCGCGCATTTTTTAGTTTTTTCCTTTTTAAGTTATTTAAACACATAATAGTCCCAAACTCAAAAAAGACAAAGTAAAGATAGATCATTTTAACCTAAAAGAAGGGCCACAATGTGTGTAGATGGTGAAAGAATATGTTTGTAATAAATAAAACCATGATGAAAATGCTTATATTTAGTTTCAAACACACGTGTTTGGCCTATATTATAAATAAGATAAGACAAATGCATCCTCTGAAAGTGCCTAAAATTCTCAAATTCTTTGCGCGCATTTCTTGTTACGGT
>NW_022746087.1:0-830 GCF_011630105.1 Anneissia japonica
TAAGCAGGTCCTTGGTTTTGACCCTCTGTCAGCATTTTTCTGCGGCTATTACTGCTAATGATTCAGATTCAGGGAGTAAGTGCTGCACACTATCTGTAACAGCAAAAGTGGTTTGGCACAGTGGGAACGGTTTGGTTTCCCAACCTCGAGGTCAAGGTTTCAATCTCTTGCTGTGCATTTCAGTTGTGTCCTGGGGCATGGCACTTTATCTGCGTTGATTCTCTCCACCCAGGAGTATAAGTGAGTACCTGGTAGGGTTAAATTCCAAAATGTGTTGGAACAGTAGCTGCTGCAACATTATGGAATACTCCCCAGGGAGCTTGAGTTTGTGTTCCACAGATAACCAACTGACTGGGGTAATGATAATGTGAAGTGCATAGAGAGCTTAACAATATGCGCTATTTAAGTCTTCCATTATGATTATTATTATATTATAAAAGCTAATATGATAAGCCTGGAATGATGTTCTTAAATTTATTCTAACTTCATGACCTTCTATGAAAAATAATGTTTTACTTATGGCTACAGTCCAATGAAAGCTCTTTATAAGCTAAGTCTGTTTTAGAGCATCTTATAACAAAGCTGATCGACAATCTGTCTTTTCCATGTCAACCGAGATAACTTCTACTAAAGTTTAATGGCTGATAGCCAAGATAGAGGGAGTAAATCAGCTTTTGCTTTTTGTATACTCCCACCTCATATTATCTATAATTTTATTCACTCTCATGAGTAATAATTTGTTTATCGATCTTTCCAACATGGTTCATTACATTTTTTGTGCGGCTAGTTGGTTAGGATAAGTCATTAGCAGTGGCATACCTTGGAGTCTT
>NW_022746088.1:0-680 GCF_011630105.1 Anneissia japonica
GGACTTTTATGCAATCATTAGTTAATGTAGTTCTTGGTTTAGATTTGTTTTTGATTAATACATCGTGTAGTTTTTGAAAGATTTAATGCAATAGTTTTTTAGGCTGTTTTAATTAATGCAGTAAGCAGTTTTATGCACTCATTAATGAATGTAATTGTTGGTTTTGGCTGTTTTTTTTTAAAGAATTCAGTAAGCAGTTTTATGAAAATCTTCAACTAATGTAATTGTTGGTTTAAGGCTGTTTTTGATACTATAAGTATGCAGTTTTATGCAACCATTAATTAATGCAACTGTTGATTAATGCACTTATTCTTCAGGAATACTAGCAAGAGTGACTGACATAATCAGTAATTTGGATAGTGTGATACAGAAAAAAACTCTACAGTATAGATATTTGAGTTTGCATGAAACTGTAAAGAATTACATTAATCACTAGGTAAATCCACAAGCTTTGACAATGTCTACACCTGTCTCTTATACACATCTATCTCAATGAGGCTCTATCCAGGAAAAAAGTACTTTATAACAAAAATAGGGGGTGGAGGAAGGGTGTTTATTTGTCATCAAGTGTTGAATAACATTTTATTTTATGTCAAGGTTGTTGACTCAGGACTGAACTTTCTATTTTGATATGAATAAAAAATTGTTACTGTTCTGTATTGCTTGTGAACAGATGATTA
>NW_022746089.1:0-619 GCF_011630105.1 Anneissia japonica
CCACATTCAATGTAAATTTAATTAAGTTTCATTCCATTACCAATATTTAGACCTATGTTTGAATTATTTTTCATTTTCATCCAGCTGCAAGCAAGGTAATTCAACAAAAGGACGCACATCTCCGCTCTCGAACATAGCGCGTGCGTACAGTCCTTTGATCTTTACTGTGGCATCGACAATCCGATACTAGTTGCGAGTACAGCCGTCAATTATTAGTCTATGCGTGCCATTCGTTTTATGGTGTTAGTTTTTATTTTATTAATTTTAGGTACTTCGCAATGTCTGTCACATTTGATTTTTTTTTACCGCGAGCTTGTTAAATGCTTCTATAAACTGCAATTTGATTTGTGAAAATTGACCAAGAAAATGAAAAGTTATAGCAATTCAAAATTTACGAATTTTATAAAATTTCATGTTCTTATGTAACATTAATCTGTCATTTTGACAATGTTGGCATAAGGTGCCGAGGACGAACATTTGAGTATATACGGGACATTTATTAATTTTTTCTGCGAAGTGAGTCTCATGAACGACAATTCACCACAATTTTGGTAAAATTAATGTTGAAATGAAGAATATATTTCAGTCTAATGTTAGTGCAAAATATCATTAGGCCTTT
>NW_022746089.1:682-938 GCF_011630105.1 Anneissia japonica
GGTTTATGGTCTGGTTGCTATGGTTTTTGTGACGTTCAGCGTGTAGGGACACGTGCGCCTAGAATGTCGATGCCAGAGTTATAACCTTTGATGTCCCGAGATGTGCGTCCTTTTGTTGAATTACCTTGCTGCAAGTAGCTTGTTAATTATTACAGTATGGCCGATGTTTTATAAATCATGTCTCTTTGTGTGGCTTGGTGAGTGGAGTTTTCAGTCATAAGAAAAATTCTGTTATTACAGGAATTGAACATGTTGA
>NW_022746090.1:0-271 GCF_011630105.1 Anneissia japonica
CCATACTACGTTGAAAACACCGGTTCTCGTCCGATCATCGAATTTAAGCAACGTCGGGCCCGGTTCGTACTTGGATGGGTGACCGCCTGGGAATACCGGGTGCTGTAGACTTTCTACATTTTCCCCCCAAATTCTAAGGTAGGGGTGCGTGAGAGTCCACACGACCTCGGGCCCACATAGTTGGGGCTGAGGTGCAAACATTTTGAGAATATGGACCTCTAAGTGCCCGGAAAGTGCACTCTCATACCTTAAAAATCATACAAGTACTATA
>NW_022746090.1:280-616 GCF_011630105.1 Anneissia japonica
CAAGTACTATATGTTCATATCAACAATACGCAATTAATTCGCTGGTGTTAGGTTCGAGGGTCGTTTGAATAAAACAGCAGTCTTCTTCTGTCTAAAGCATCCTAATTAGTGCCGGAGTAAAATGGTTGGTTTATTGTTCAACACCGGTGTTTGTAAAAAATGTACTCGCGCAGCAGAGTGGTCAGTGGAGTTAGAGGAAATCCCCACCAGACAAACGCGCGTTGATATGAAACGTCATCAATCACAGAGCTTCAGGATTGGATAATTATGTTATATGCCGAGATTAACTATGAGTGGAAATACCACTCACATGTCTACGGTCATACTACGTTGAAA
>NW_022746091.1:0-959 GCF_011630105.1 Anneissia japonica
CTTAGAGGTGCCATAATCATAGATTTTTTTTACCTCAGCCCAACACATGTGTGATCATAAATTTGTCACGCATTTAGCACAGGTCTATGCGTGATAACGAATTGTTACAAATTTAGGGGAAAAATCTATTTAAAGTTAGAGGAAATTAGTTTTATTAAAAATATAAAATATTTAAACTTGAGTCAATAGACAGTATTTACGTCATTACCTTATTCACTGACGCGCTACTAAACATTAATCAGAATGCCTATTCATTTTTTGTTTGTTTAAGTAATGAAATGTTTGTAGGCCTATAAAAGTTCTGGTGCTCAATTAAACATAATGTAGGCCCTACATTAAAACTCAAATTGTATATGGCTTCATTAAAAATATTTTTGCACCCGGTATTGTCAATAAACCTCCTTGAAATCGATTAAAAATAGCTTAAAATGCTCAGATTCTCAGGGTTCTGCCTCTGGACCACTGACCTTGCCCCCTCCCCCTCACAAAAAACTGGTGTATTCACGCATTTCAAAATCTTTAAGGTTGGTAACTTTAAACAAAACACAGGCCTACAGTAATCTGTCGATTCTGCAAAAAATAAACCTAAACGTTTTGCCTTCTGGTGGCACCTACAGCTGCTTTAAAAAAAAGTGATTTCTATTTCTTATTATTCAAAGTCTCGCTTTTCATTTTGGTTTGAAGTTCAGATAGATACGCCTTTAGACATTTCCAATTGTTTTATATTCATCATTTGCATATTTTATAATATACTTTAACATGATTTTAGTAGCCTTTATTTTTATATGAAATATAAAGTACTTTAATACTAAATGTTCATTAAAATCACTAAAAATTGTTTTTAAAAATAAGGCAAAAATCCTCGTTGATTGCTTTTGCAGGTAATAACACCAATACTATACGTACAATTGAACCAAATATATTCTAATCACAGGCAAAATATAATCACCTGACTCTCT
>NW_022746092.1:0-1534 GCF_011630105.1 Anneissia japonica
ATGATTTTTACATTTTTTCTTACATAAAATTTACTTCGTTTACAAAAATGTATTTCCTTTACATACAAGTTATTTCCCTTACATAAAATTATTTTCTTTACATAATATTTATTTTCGTTACTTAAAATTTATTTATTTTACATGTTTTTTTGTAAAAAATTTTGTTTGTACATTTTTTATTTTATTTTTTGTACACGTTTTCTTTCTTTTTTTTAACTGGTTTTATTTGTGTGTGTGTTTACACATTTTTCTTTCGTACATATTTTACTTTTTTTTTGTTGTATATGATTTACAATGTTTTCACGAATTGTGTTTTTGCCTAAAAGTAATGGCACATTGAAAGTACATTTTGATAAAATTTGTTGTGATCCAATAAAATTGCATATATATAACATTTTTGTGTGGTACAAAATATTGCTATATACTTCACCTGAGTCATGAGTAACAATAAATTAACAGAGCACTGCTGTTGGCTTAAAAAGTTTATTCCTAATTAAATAGAAACAGGTAAACATAGTAGTGTACTAATTTCTATATCTGTTGCGACTACAATCTCTGAAAACTTACAAAAAAAAGTGTTATGGTTATAATATAATTGCACAATATTTCCTTGTAGCAAAAACGTTTTTATCAACAAATAGACGCGTTTCAAATATCATATTTGTGGTATCCAATACCATCGTACTCAGTATTGGTACTTCTCATAAAGTGCAAATCAAGCAAAAATAACACGTTCTGATTGGTCATTTAATTTAAGCCTAGGCCCTATTTGATAGGCCCTACTAACAGTTTCATACATTTTACAGCTACAATATATTCTTTCTCTCTTTTCATTTTACAGGCTTAGGCCTATTATTAATAACGAATTAAATAGAAACAGACATATTAATTTTTTACTATCTCATCTATTTGTGGTGAATTTAATGTTGATTTCAGTCATAGTGATGAATGACAAACATAGTAATGATGGCAAACGTGGGAATTAAGTCCTCTTTATTATCATATTATTTAGAGTTCGAAAAGTAAATTATTTGAATGGTGTCAGTTTGTTTGAGTATATTTACTCCACAAGTTGAGGCTTAGAAACCTAGTATACAAAGTATAATAATTATAACACTAAATATGTAAAACTTCAACCCTGTGTTGTCTAAATTTGCCCGTAAACATGTTAATAAAACCAACGACAGTAATTCTAGTCTACTGTCAATATGATAGAAATGGAGAAAATTTTATTATTTCTATCTTAGTGATATTATAACAAACACAAAAGATCGGAAACGGGAGTTTGACGTTTACAAAAATTACGATGACGAACTTGGGTATGGAGGCATTGATGATGAATATGTAACATTAAAAGGTGTATACAGTCTCCACAACCAAGTTCGTCATCGTAATTTTTGTAAACGTCAATCCCTCGTTTTCGATCTTTTGTGTTTGTTATAATATCACTAAGATAGAAATAATCAAATTTTTCTCCATTTCTATCATATTGACAGTAGACTAGAATTACTGTCGTTGGTTTTATTAACATGTT
>NW_022746093.1:0-1254 GCF_011630105.1 Anneissia japonica
GTGATTTCGTAAACAAAACGATGCCTGAAAATTGTTGAAATAAACTACATAAATGACTCAGATGTTACGAAAGAGCCCTGTACAACCATACATCTACTTATTTCTACCCAACAAATATAAAAAAATTACATATACAAGACTTGAGTGTGCGTGCATTTATTATAATTTAAGAACTATATGAGAAAAAAAGCGTGTAAAGATAAGGTTTGTTTTCGGCACAAGTTATAGGTAAAGTAAGCTGGTGCATCACAGGGATTAAAGATCTCTATGATTGCTGAAATTAATAATAAAAGATCGTGAGTAATTTTTGGTACTTCATTTTGACTATAATGGCAGATGTAATAGATAAATTTTGCTATAAGAGCAAAGGAGTGTAATTTCCGGCCAGCTAGAATACTATTTACCAAAATTTTCGCGCTCAGCCCCAGTAGTGGCGGACCGTCAAGACAAGCAGGTATGCAGTGCATACCCTGGCTAAAACAAATTAAAAAAGTATATATAGTAGTACAATTTCTCCGTTTAATTTAGTATTTCTTAATTAGAATCTTCTATTAAACCCTAATTTTTCGAGTTTATTGCTACAGTTCTTTGGAATATCAAAGTTTTTCGATGTTTGGCGTACTTTTGTATCTAGGATTTAAAGTCACAGTCCTATCGTACTCTCAGCTGCTTAGAGTTTTCGCATGGCTGGTTTTCAATATCAGCCAATCACGTATTAGTGATTATTAATTAGTGTTTTTATTCCCTTTAAATGTGTTACTGTAGTAAATATGAACCCATATTTGGTCTATTAATTTTAGCTGTATATTAACTTGCAATTCATACTGCAACTCTGTAAATAATACGGTGCTGTAAGACTACCGTACCACATAGACCTACATGCCATGTTGATAAATTTTAATTTGCATATACATTTTAGTTTAATTTACTCCTAGTTTAAGTATATTTTTCTTATATTTGGATGCACTGGTGGGTATTGTCCAACGTGTGCCACTGTTACGAAAGTGATATCCATTAAATTGAAATTAAAATTGAGTCAATGCGAGTCGGAGCATACCCTACAATACAACGCTTAAATTTGCTATTGTTACAACCGTGTGGTGGCGTCAAAATAGCCAATTTAATATGAGGCTCCAAGTGTAAATTTATTATTTAACACAATTGTTTATATATAATTCATTATTTAACCTATAATTGAATAGATCACCCATTATTTATATATAATGCATTTACTTTTAAAGATTATATGTAAAT
>NW_022746094.1:0-3025 GCF_011630105.1 Anneissia japonica
TCAAGCCTAAGTTATTGGAAAGTGAAAGTACAGTACTCTTAGAGTCAAGATAAACATGATTTTGATTAATTGCTTTTCAAAGTTATTTTTGCATACATTGTTTAATAGAGTGAACTATCGAAATAATGTTAAATAAACAATTTGTTAACCACTTCCAGAACTAATACTTCGGGACATGATTAATAAGACATTAAACTGTTGATCTATAGTGGAAAACAAATTTGGATTTTTAGGCAATTTTTTGAGCTCCCATATTTTTCATTTACTCAATACTGGACTCTGCGACAATTTAACCATTTCGCCACGACATGCCTCAGATATCCATGGACAGATACACTGTGCAAGGTACTACAGTATGGTAAATTATGCTTGATAATATGAAAGTGTAGCCTAGCAGATACTGTATATTGTCATAAATTCAGATTAACAATTTTATGGCACCAAGTTGTGATATACTGCAATGTGTATTGTTTCTTGTTGCTATGCTACCATTAATTTCAGCCTTGATACAACCACGCCTTTCTCCTTATCATTCACAGTTCAGTGCATCTTCAATGGAGAAACATACTCAACTGAAGAAGTCAGAATAAACGATTGTAATCATTGGTATGAGAGCAATTTTTACATCCTGTCAGAGAGCTTTGCTTAATAGAGAAAACACTAAATTTAGAGTAAAAATACTCTTCTTTGTAAATCCTGTTTTTCTCTGCTTTCAGTTCCTTGTTACTATATTAAACTCTAGTTCACTTGCTAGCTGTTTATTCATGCCCCGACAAAATAAACAATAAGATATCAATTTAATTTATTGATAAAGCAGGCGTAATCAAATGCCAAACATTAATTACACAGGATTGCGCACAATGGTTGCTGACAATTATAGAATCCACAACCAACAATTTTAGCACTATTTTTAGAATACTTTTGATGTTTGTTGGTAGTTATGTGTGTGCAAAAAATTCATGTGACATCATTTTTACATATTATTGATGCATTTAGTGTGGTGCTACAAATATGTTCTTAGGTCAGTGTATTCAACATTATGAAGTTAGGAAGTAAAATTATTCTTAGAATTTTTTTTGGATGTTTATTTTTCCAATTTATTTCAGTTGGTGTAGAAATGGGCTGTGGCTGTGCACAAGGAAGTATTGTGGGTGAGTATTCTTTGAATATAATATCAATTTTATAGAGTGTGCTTGTGCTTAAAAGAATATCAAAATATTCAAATTAGCAAGAATGACTGGTGCACTTCACAACCAGTGGACGAACAATGATCTTCACATTGTGCTGTAGTAGAAAATAAATTGAAAAATCAAATTAAGAAAGAAGTGTAAATTAATTCAAAAAGAAGTGAAAAATTTGTTTAAACTGCTTAAATGAACAATTAGCATTTTAATAAATTTCTGTTAACACACAATTCTAAATTTTTTTACATACTTATAAAATTGTTTAGTAAATTAAATTGAAGTAAGAACAACATAAATCAATATACATTCTGTTTTTCATCATGGCCATTGAAAAAAAGAAAAACTCATTCACTTTTTTAAAACAAATAAGTTCATATATTAAAAAGATAAAAATATGAATTGAAAATATTTTATGTCTGGAGAGAGATGAAGTGGATACATTTTCTTGTCAAAGACAAGTGGCCGACTTCAGAATCGAACTATGTCTTTCACTCGACGGCCACATGTCTTATGACTGCCACATGGTTCCGCAAATTGACCATAATAATGCCATTCGCAGTGGAAATTAAAGGTATAGTGCAGTTGACTGCTGTCCGTTACTGCATCCGTTGGGAATAGGCATTATGTAGCTCTCTTATAGAACAGTTGTCAAAATCACACTGATTGTGCATTTATCTGACAATAAGCCTACTGGATTTGTGTGGCTTTGCACTATATTCAGTAAAATATAATACGGTACAATATAATACAGTACTATATGATAAATGCAAATAATACAAGTCATTCTTTATTATGGAAAGCCCTCTTAGTACAATATTGATCTCTCAGAATGATAAGATTTAGAATAATTTATTGTTATCAACAATTCAAAAATTTAGAATGAAACTTGAATACAAGAATTTAAATAACCATTATTTATATAACCATATGTTAGTCCAGATTTAATAAAATGTTTTATAGTAAGAGATATTTTATGATGAAAAAGATGATTAATAACATTGAATAATGAAATTAGATAATTTTTTCAAATGATGTAATTTAACAGGCATGAGTCAAATGCAACTACTGGTATGATATAGAAATGAAAGTTAATTTTATAATTATTGTATGTTTTCTCTTCTTTTTGCAGACAAATTCATATTGGCTTTAATTTCAATCAAGTGTTTACATTAATTGAAAATAGGGTTCCAGAATTTGAAAGGTAAGAACATAACAATTCAATTCTGCTCAATCTGTGTGGCTTCTACTATAGATGGCGCCATTCATTTTCAACTAACAATCATGATACATATAGTGTCTATGTAAAGCCCTGTCCTGACCATCAAATTTTCTTTGACAAAAACATATAACATGCCTAAATATGGTCATGATGACATCACATCATGACCATATATAGGCACATCATGACTAAATATGGTCATACAACTGTTTTTTGTTAAAGAAAATGTTATAATCTGAATGGAGCTTAAGATGCAAAGATAAGTGAAGAGAGAGGTGGCTGGCGCAAATGGAACATTAGCATTTGCTCAAACTTGAGCAGTGGCAAATCCAGGTGGCTTTGAAAAGGGTGCTCATCTCCCGGCAGCAGCAGCCAAAAAAACTGTGAAATCATTTTAATAAAAGATGGAAATAGCTAAAACTCCAGAGCTTGCAGCCAGCGTAGTTTCCTGGACTGCCACAAGAACTAAGGGAAAAGAACAACCATTCCACCTGATCATATTATATCACTTCCCTCGGTCTATAGGTCTCAGGTTGACACTCACAATTGTTGTTATTAGCAAAGATACTAGAAATACAAGATAGAGTTCTCCACACAAAAAAAGTGTTCCACCGAAATGCAT
>NW_022746095.1:0-2767 GCF_011630105.1 Anneissia japonica
CATATGAACTACTACAAAGTTAACCCAACTAAAAAACGAAATTGTGAAATTTTGCTTTAACATACCAATTTTTTTAGTCACTTTTAGTTTTTTTCCATAACTGTGAAAACTGACAAGAAATACTTACCCATTATAGTCATTCAGTGGTGGCCCCAGGGGGTCTGATAGGGTGGGTCCAAACACAGGGCCAACTAGACCCTCGGTCAGAGTCCCGGAATAAACTTCCCTGGGCTTATGGGAGTTTCTTTTTAGCTTTGTATAGCCCAAAATTTTGCTTTTAAGCCAAAATATTAGGGATTGGCAATCAAAATAATGTTATATGGATAAGCAAATCATTATTTGTGGTGTGGCGACCTCGTCGTGGCATCGGACGATGGGAGTCTAGGCCTGTCAGACGGGAATTCCCCACCTCACAAACAAATTTGGAATGATGACGTCAACACACCGAATTCCAAGACTACGAAAATCAAAATTAAAGGAAATGTTTACCTATTTAAATTTAATCTTTCTAAACTACATTTTTCTTCATCATCATTAGTATACTATTATGTTGTTACTCTATAATATTATTAATATAGTATATCATTATTCTTATGCGTTTAAAAAAATTTATAGTTTATAATTCACATTAATATTAGCGTTAGTACTGTTATTCTTAATATACTGATGATATACTGATTATTATTATTATATCATCAGCTTCCTTATTGTCATCCCCATCCTCATTATATTCCCCATTATAAGGAGGATGTTGATGATGATGAGGTGGAGAAGAAAGATGATGAGGAAGATGGTGAGGAAGAAGATGATGGTGATTACGATTGATGATAATGGTTGTTGATGATAATGATGGTGATGATGAATGATGAGAATCATCCCTCTCATCCTCACCCTTGTCCTTATCTTCATTCTCTTTATCATAAGAATGATGTTGAGGAGGATGAGGATGATGCGGCTGATGAGGAGAAGGAAGATGATGAGGTAGATGATGATTGATGATGGATGATGATGAGGAAGAAAATGATGCTGATATGGATGGTGAGGATAATGATGATAATAAGGAGAAGGATTAGGATGATGAGTTTGATGATGATGAAAATGAGGATGATGATGATTATGATTGATAATAATGGTCGTTGATGAGGGTGATCGTGAAAAAGATGAGGATGATTGATGAGAATGATGTTGATGAGGTTAATGATGACGAATGATGAGAAACATCCCGTCTGCCCCTCATCCTCGTCTTCATTCTTGTCGACCTCATCCTCTTCATTATCATCCTCATGATGAGGATGATGATTGATAATGATGATTAATAAGGATGATGATGATGTGGTTGATGATGAGGACAAGGATGATGATGATAGATGATGATTGTAATGAGGATGACGATGAGGATGATAATGACGATGATGATGATAATGACAATGATAATGAGGACTATGATGATGAATGAGTGATGATGATAAGTAGGATAAGGATGAGGTTGATGATGATGATGAGAATAAGGATGATGATGGATGAGGATGATTAGTAGGATGAAGGTGATGGTGATGATGTTAACGATGATTGGTGAGGATGGTGAGGAGGGTGACAATGATGGATGAGGATCAATGCCATAGCCAGGATTTTCAAACGGTGTGGGACAATATCAGAGCGGACCAACTTTATGTGTAAATTCAAACAATTTGGACCTATTTTATGCAAAAATATGAAGTATCTGGACCCATTTTCTTAAATTTTACCCATATTTAACTGAATATAAGGAATCTGGATCCATTTTATGCATAAAAATACATAATTTAGACCCTTTCATAAAATGTGGAGCATTTTTTGTGAACCCATTGGGAAAATGGTGTGGGACTTTCCCAACTGTGCCAATAGCTGGCTACGCCATTGATGATGACGAGGATGATGTTGAATGAGGATGAATATGATGATGATAAAGAAAATGATGAAGAATGAGGAGGATGAAGATCATGAGGATGATGATAACGACGATAGATGATTGATGAGGACGTGATGAAAATGAGGACGATGACGATTGATGAGTATGATGTGATGATGATGATGGTGATGATTACAAAGATCGATGATAGTAAGGATGATTATAATGATTAGACAACAATGAGAATGATGATGACGATGACGAATAGGATGAGGATGATGATGATGGATGATGATAATACTGTAATGATATCGATAGCGGTAATAAAAATATTATAAATAATATTATTATATAACAGTACTAACAATGTAATTCATTCTAATATTAAAATATAATTTTGAAATAACAGAAATACAATACAGTAATATATACATAATATTATTAATGATTTCAATAATAATAAATAAGCATAATACTACTATTAAAATAATAATATTTATATATATTATATATGTGATTACTTTGATGAGATTGTATTTTGTACAATAATAATAATAATAAAAATAATAATAATAATAATAATAATATAATAATCTTAAAAAATAACCATTTTCTCCGCCAAGATGAACGGCATCATGGAAACTGGCATTATGATCATTTCAATTAAAATTGATAAAGACAGTAAAGAGTAACTAGTTAACTAAGTTTATTGTCAATTTTCACATTTATAGCAAAACTAGAGGTGAATAATATAATGCTATAGTTTTTTCAATTTACCCCGATCGGAGTCCATAAATTGAATTTTTGGGTCTTTCAAAGCAAAATTTCGCTATTTTTTTTCTAGTGGGTTTATATATAGGCCTATATATATACTGTCTC
>NW_022746095.1:3151-6114 GCF_011630105.1 Anneissia japonica
TGTGTGTATGAATATATATTGTTTTGAAATTGCTCTGATAACAATAAAGTTAAATTTACATTTTAAAAGAATTACCGCCAAAATGGCGGTAATAGTTTTTCCCACCTTAATGGACGCCATCTTGGAATTTTTTGTGATGATGTCATTATTCCGATTAAATTTTTTAACGAGAGTGAGGAGTAACTATTTAGCCAAGTTCTTGTTACATTTGATATACATAGCATATGTAAAAGTGACTAAAAACATACATTTATTTCCCCTACCCCCATCTTGATTAGCCCAAAATAGGATATTTTATGTCAAAATTTTAAAGTGCTATAAAAAAAATTGCCCAAGCTCTAAGAATGGGGATTTTTTTTCTGAGACACTATATGATATACTGATTCAGAAAAACCAAAAATAAATTTTCCTTTACTTTTTTCCCGCTAATTTCCTACTGCACCCAGGCTAACAGCGTTATTGCCAGGCAAGACGACATAAAATGATGGCCTCATCTAAAGGATATTGACATACCAGAAATTGATGGAAAAGTGGAACATTTGATTGGTAATGATATGCCTGAATTGATCCAACCAATGGAAGTGAGAAGATCTGAGAATGGAGGGTCATACGCCACACGCACATCACTAGGTTGGACAGTAAATGGACCTGTAGGTTCCGGTCAATAAAGCCACACTTGTAACTTCACTACAGCATATGAAAACTAATCTCGACGATCAATTTCGGCAATTTTTTTATATTGAGTTCAGGGATATAAAGGCTGAAAAGTCAGTGATGTCGCAGAACGATAGGAAGGCATTAGACATAATGAATGAATCTGTGAAACACATTGGAAACAGATATCAGATTGGTATGCCTTGGAGATCCCCCCATCAGATCTTCCTAACAACTTCATCGTGGCGGAGCGGAGACTCCAATCCTTGAAAATCAAACTGAAAAAGAACACAACGATGCGAACAAAATATACAGAATTCAAGGAAGATCTGTTGCGCAACGGTCACGCAAGAAAGACACAAGATGATGGAAACGAATTGAGGTGGTTTCTTCCTCATCATCCTGTAATTCACCCTCAAAAGCCTGAAAAGGTGAGGTACAGAGGCATCTGCTTAAACGACAAGCTCTTACAGGGGCCAGATCTCTCCAGAACTCTTTGATCGGAGTTCTGCTTCGATTCCGCACTTCACCAGTGGCCTTTTCTGCAGACATTGAAAAAATGTTTTACCAAGTTAGGGTACAAGACGATGATGTAAACTACTTGCTATACTTATGGTGGCCTGAGGGTGATCTAAATAAACAACCAGGAGTTTCAAATGCTGGTGCATTTGTTTGGAGGGAAATCCTCACCAAGCTGTGCCAACTTCGCCCTCAAGAAAGTGGCGGAAGATTTCGGCCAAGACTATGATCCGATTGTTAGCGATGTTGTAAACAAATTCTTTTACGTAGAGGACCTGCTGGCACGTGGTGGTTTTAATTTAACCAAGTTTGTTTCTACCTCATCTAAGCTGCTTTACAAGAGGAAGGAAATGTAAGTGCAGTTTCAATTGGTAGGGAAGAAATACAGCAGGCTCTTGGAGTTCAATGGTTTGTTAATGAAGACAACCTGGGATATTCAGTATCACCACGGGACAAGCCATGTACCAGAAGAGGAATCCTCTCCGTAGTGTCGTCAGTTTATGACCCATTGGGACTTGTATCGCCTTTCATCCTCAAGGCTAAATTACTTCTACAGGAACTATGTCGACTTGGCTATGGTTGGGATACGATTATTCCACGCAATAAAAAGAGCAGCTTCCTACCTGCGGCAAGTAGATGCAAATGGACGAATTTGTTGTACGCTCGTTGCTGCCAAGTCATGACTAGCACCACTAAGAATGCAAACCATTCCAAGATTAGAATTACAGGCAGCTGTAGTGGCTTCAAGGATGGATGCCGTCATTAAAGAAGTAATGGAACTTCCGATTGACAGGTCTATATTTTGGACAGATAGTACCTGCGTATTGAGATATCTCAATAATGAAGACACAAGACTTCATATATTTGTTGGCAACCAGGTCTCGACTATACTGAGTAGAACCAGCAAAGATCAATGGAGGTATGTTAACACCAATGAAAATGGGGTAGCCATATTGACAACATTAATGCTAAGGCTAACAGGAAAATGTTCATTCTAAATAACCTTAAAAAATTTGGGCTGAGCACAGTTGAACTTTGTGCTATTTATACTGGATACATAAGACCTGTCCTCGAATATGCTGATGTGATATGGCACCCTGGAATCACTAAAACACTTAGTGCAAAACTTGAGGCTACTCAAAAGCGTGCTTGCCGTATTATTTTAGGAAAAAACTATCAGACTTATGAACATGCTAGAACTCTTTGTAATTTGGACCCCCTCTAAGAGAGGAGAGCTGTCCACTGCCTCAAATTTGCTAAAGGCCTTTCTCTTACTAATCATTTTGCTGATCTGAATCTTCTACAATCTCATTGTAGAAGTCTATGCAATGGAAGTAATTATTCACAGCTTAAATGCAAAACCAAAAGATTTTCTAATAGTCCTATACCTTTTTACATTCAATTACTGTACTCAATTTATCTTAATCCCTCCTCCCACTTTAGTCTCACTGGCGACTGAGGCACTGGCTGCTCTCCTCTCTTAGAACAATCAAGTTGCTGCACTTGCACGTCTTTGTATCAGGGGCGGATCCAGAAATGTCCAAAAGGGGGGGGCCGGAAGCGGAGGCCGAAAGTTGGGCCGATTGAGACAACACTGTCGGAGGGGGTCTGGGGCATGCCCCCGCGAAATTTTTGTGTTCTAGACGCCCGAAAATAACATTTGAGGCATTCTGGGCTATCATTTTTTTCTTTTTCTCTCTTTTTTTTCTTTTTTTTTCTTTTTTTTACCTCCCAAAAGGGGGGCCGGGGCCGGGCCGGCCCCCCCCCCCTAAAACGATTTGTAACTTGTT
>NW_022746096.1:0-891 GCF_011630105.1 Anneissia japonica
TAGATAAAAAAAATAAACAGACAGATAGACAGGCAGATGAATTCGCACCTGTAACCCAGTGCTATATAATATTGATTACGTGCCCCGTGGGGATGGGTTGGTTTGTGTATATACGTATATTAAATAATATGGTTTTACCTGATTTGGGGTATGTGCACAGCCAAATGTCGTCGTCGCGGACTTCGAAGTCCTTTATATTTTCTAGCACTTCCGGAGTCACATCCTTCATCAGCGGAACCCCTTCATATTCCCATAAGAGAGAATCCATACTGAAAGAACAGGAACAAGTCCAATGATCGGTTTATAGCAAGCGTACCGTAACAGTATGTCTCTCAACGTAGGCCTACAGTTCTGTTTGTTTCCAACTGAAAAGGTTCATTCAAATTTCGGCCTATTTTATACGCTTGTAGAATTAACTCTCACCTACATTAGAGAATCCCGTACTTAGCAGTGACTTTGCAAGTATCAAATAGTTCAAATGTTGGGTCGTCGTAACGGCACCGGTCGTACTGGCTATGGCCGAACCATTTTTTATCTTAGGTCTACATTTAAGATAATAACATTTTATCTGTAGAGATATACAGCAGTAGTAATTTAGTAGTAATTTTACCCCCAGAAAAAAATCTTTCTCTCCCACTGATTGCCGCTCCCTCTCAAAAATGAAGAAAAAACACAATTCGTCGAGGATAAAACAATTACATGTATTATTACATTATTATTATTATTATTATTATTACATATTAGTAGAGTCACTATCTATAAAATCGATTAAATAAGCCTCTGAAACCAATAAACTGTTATAGTTTTGACCACTTTCGAACCATTAAAATACGCCCAACCCTTGCCCACTTGCTCTCGTCGGGGGTGCCCCCTCCCATTGTATCTTTCCCC
>NW_022746097.1:0-704 GCF_011630105.1 Anneissia japonica
CATAACATTACTGATGTCGTACACACCCTTCAGTGTGAAATGTGGCTCTCTTTGCAAGCACATCTGATATCTAAGGAAAGAAGAGTTTAGATTGGTACCGGTACCAGATAAAATAATGTTATCAACATTAATACATTATGCTAATTTTCATCTTTGTAAGCGCATAAGACAGTGCAAATTATTTCTGTGACAGTCTTTTGAAGTGTGTAAAGCTCCATTTTATCCCATACATAGTCAAAATATTGGGGGGTGGGTATGATACAATGGACCATCCCCCCCACCCTTGTCAAATATTGGGGGGGGGGATATATCCCCCATCCCCCCGGGATCTACGCCTATGACACTAACCAGTGACGCGGGAGATTTTAACCCGGGTATTGGAAAATCCCGAGTTACGTCCGGAATTTTGCCTGCAGTGTAAAAGGGGTAGTAGTATATGGGGGGCCATACACAGCAAAAGTCTATGTTAAAATGAAAATGTAATTGCAAAATTCAAAATTCAATTTATCAAAACGTAGGCGTAAATTTCTCAAAATGTAGATCTGGTTTCCCAAAATGAAGTTCTAATTTTTCAAAACGTAGTTCAAATTTTTCAAAATGTAGTTCTAATTTCTTTAAAATGTAATTCAAATTCAAAATGTCTGACTTGATCAAACGCCCTCTCCAAATTCTATTCCAAAACGTAAATCAAAAACCAGCCTGGT
>NW_022746098.1:0-899 GCF_011630105.1 Anneissia japonica
ACCTCTACACACTATTTAGGGAAACGTACCAAACTAAGGGAGAATTACCTTCAAAGTTTCTAATGTGCTTAGATGAGAACCTTACTAGGGCAATTAATGTAGGGCAGTAGGCGTAGCCCAGGCTGACAATTTGAGGCTGGCCCATTTCATCAGGGGCCTAATTCATGATGAGCTACTATGCTCTACATTTAACCTAAAACATAGAAAACCAAATCCCCCTTCGTATTTAACCCTAATAAAAAAAGTTAGGAATGAGGAAATAAACAGTAGGGCCATTGCTGAGAAGCGTAATACCCAAACGGCGACTCTATCTAATTCTAAGGCCATTACTGCGGCCACAACACTTAACTATGATGCTCTTAGCCATGAGGTCGAAGTCCTTAGGGAAGAACTTGACAGGATAAAATCAACTCCTGCTCCAACTAAACCCTTCACCAATCCCAACCCACATACTCCATCTGTTAGGAGGAATAATGCTCCCTCTAAGACCAAAAATAAGATATGCTACAATTGTGGTGAGAGTGGACACCATATGAGGTTGTGTACAAAGCCGACAAATGCTGCTCTTGTGCAACGTAAATTAGCTGATAGGTTTACTAATTCGGGCAATGCCAGAGGGTACCCGGGAAGAAGGGACACCGGACTACCCCACCACTTCTAATCAAGTCCCCCCATAATAAATATTCTAAGCCCGCTAGCATGACAATAGATTTACACAAAAGTTCAATACCGGTACCCCCAAATAATTTAGTAGGTGACCCAAGTTTTATTACCGTTATAGTTAATGGCCATACGTGTAATGCCATGTTAGATACAGGCTCCCAAGTTACATGTATAGAGGAATCGTTTTATAGGTCCCATCTTATTAATAAAACTTTACACCCGTTAAGTGACCTCAT
>NW_022746099.1:0-1369 GCF_011630105.1 Anneissia japonica
GGGCACGTGTTCACAGGAAAAGGACACACCGACTCCCTCTCGATATTGCTCTTCGACGGCCGCGCAAGCATCTACGTAAACACGGGTTCTGGAGCGGATTTCTACGACAGCGAAATTCCTCTGCGAATGAACGAATGGAACAGACTCCGGATAGGATTCACCGAAGGCTTCATGCACTTTTCGATCGGTCGCGGGCAGGAAGAATGGAAGAAACTGGCAGGTCGGTACACCGACCTCAATCTGGGCGACAGCTACTCCGTGGGATTATACGAAGGTCTCGGCAGCACCGGCGGATGCATCTCGGAGCTGGAGGTGAACGGTCGACCGGTACAACCCACCGGTCTGGCACCTTGCAACGCGAAACCCGATAATAGAAAGATCAAAATCGGATCGGATGCGTGTTCCTACTTCGTTGTTCCGCAAGACGAAGCGACGCCGCTTCCATTCATAGAAGTGACGTTCTCGTACACGCGCTCGGACCCAAACGACGGCCACGTTCTGCTGTACGAAGGATCTAACTTCGACTTGCACGTGGCTATATGGGGTGGAAGGATGACACTGTTGACGACATCCAAAACCGAAGGAGGAACGTTCGCAAGGTTGAGGTGTCCTTACTCGGTAGCGCCGAACGTCACGGAAAGATACACCATTCGTCTGGCCGAACGCTCGATGGATTTGAATTTCGAATCTTCCGGTTTCGCGCACGCGGTGATGCCGGCTGAGTTCGTCGTCGACGATCACCCCGACGGAATGTTCTTCTTCGGACGAGCGGACCGTTCGGCAAACGGAGTGATCGATACCTTCACCGTGAACGAATGGATGCTGGATTCCTCAGCCATTCTGGAAGCCTTGGACGGTGGTCAATATGGCGGCGGCGTCGACGTACCAGGAAACGTCGCCGTAATGCAAGAGTTCGGGTCCTCCACCACCTCCTCGGTATCCGTCGATGAACTCGAAGAGAAGCTTGGCGACGACGTCGTTTCTGGCTACGTTGGTCAGATCTAGCGTCAGAATCGGAGTTTCGACGGACCGAAAACCCGCCTGCAACAGGAAACATCTCTAAAGTCCGAACATGTAGCAGTCACGGCCCCACAGCCATGCGTTGGTTGAGAGGGTGAAAACTCTGTGGTCCGCCGACTCGCTCGTTGTCGAGAACGTGTTGCGTGCGTTGGGTAATAGCAGGACGGAAAAGGTGACGATGTCGAAGGAAATTAGAACCGAAATGATACTGCAATTGACTCTTTTAAAAAAAAAGTTCGGTTCCTTGAAAATTTTGATGCTCGCCATAAAAAAGATGCAACCTCCGAGCTCGAAATTACACAGAGATCGGATGCGAAATTCCAAAAAAGAGGGAACCCAACAAGCCTGT
>NW_022746100.1:0-641 GCF_011630105.1 Anneissia japonica
TAAGCCGTGGCCACCAGTTAAAAATATATAGAAATCCAAAAATATAAACACAAAATAAATAAATATATATATATATATATACACACATATGCATATACATACATATATATACATACACATACATACACACATACAGTACATATATATATATATATACACACACACATACATATACAAACAAACGTACATATATATATATATATATGGTGGCAGTCCGTTAAGTACAAATAAGAATGACCGACAGACAGACAAGCAGACCGACCAGGAGACTTACCGGCCATACTCCGAGACCAGAGACTTTTTAAGATTGTATTTAAAAGAGTTGAGATTAGGTAAGGATTTAAAGGAAGTTTTTAAGGAATTCCATAATTTTGGACTAGTGTAAAATATGGATTTTTTTCTAGAAGAGGATGTATATTTTTCAAATAAATCGTTACTTTCAGCAAATCTAGTATTATGGTCATGTATATCAGCCTGTTGTTTTGGAAATAGATTTTGAATATGTGGGGGTAATGTTTCATTTCTAAAGCGATACATAAAAACATAGTTTTGTAATTTATGCAAATCAAATACATTTTTAGAACATTAAATTTGTAAAATAAAGGTTTGGTATGGGAAATACGAGTTGTCCCTGCACAAAT
>NW_022746101.1:0-606 GCF_011630105.1 Anneissia japonica
TAGTCATGTTTGATCTTGTTTTGATCTGTATTGATCACTAATTATAGTAATTAAACTTTCAATAATAAATTCGAAAAAAATTACATAAGCTAAAAAAATATTTTTTAGGAGATGGTGATTTTAACTTGTACAAAACATAGGGCGTCCATGTTGATTGAAAGCCAAACAAATGAATGATTCTGAATCGCCCACGAACCAATAAAATTTGCTGAAAAACAGCTTTAAATAGAAAATTCACATTCATGTTTAGACTCGTTCGAGTTATCAATGTGCACTGAATATAAATCTTACACTTTTATAGAAAAAATCAATAAAAAGTATAATGACCTAAAATATATTTTTTAAAGAGATGATGTGTTGTATATTCTCTGTTTTCATATTCCTTGTTCATTGTGTAGTTCATTGGTCCTCCTGATTGTATTCTACATCGCATTGCTGATCTCGGCTACACTCAGCAACTGAGAGAAGCACTCAGGATTTCTGCAGGCAATGTGAATAGGCAAGACAGGGTACGTATAGGAAACAACACATTATTCATTGTAAACACTGAATGACAAATCGTCATTATGTATTAATAAATTACTCATAAAATTATAACTAAATATT
>NW_022746102.1:0-535 GCF_011630105.1 Anneissia japonica
TATTTAAGAATCTCTATTGAGATCCAGCGCCGCCATTGATGCACGGTAGAGATTGCATCTTTTGATCTCCGATCTTGTTCACAAATTCACGGACTAGTGCTGTCTCGTAAGAATTTTGTAGGACGCGTTAAGAATGACAAAATATTCTCTGTATCTACTGGAACCGAGCCGCATAGCTTATATTCCACTATTTGCATTCACACCTGGGCTGTATATATATATATATATATATATATTGCTGCCTTGGTTTGGCTCTGTAATCATTAGTGGTCGTGGGACTAGTTTGGGCCCTACCTAAGCTGATCGAACGTTTCGTTTGGGTCTGTACCCTAGCTGCACTGATGAGGCCTGGAAGGCCGAAACGGATCCGTCTGCAGATATTGGGATTCCTTCCAGTGGATGCTTAGTTTATTTTGTCATTCTGATCGGATTTTCTCTACTGTTCCGTTTGAATTTTAATTTTAAATTAATTTGCATTATATGGCCGTTTGCTGTTTTATGGGTTTTTCCCATTTGCCTTTCAAACTTATATATT
>NW_022746103.1:0-512 GCF_011630105.1 Anneissia japonica
ATAAAGGTAAAATTACCTTCTGAAATGGGATTTAGGATTATGCGCAAAAAAAAAAAAAAAAAACATTCTTCAAACATTACTTACTAAAATATAAATATCAATAAAATTACCGTTAGTTTTCTCTCATTTTCGTCTTTTCCAAGAATTAGTGAACCACTGTGGGTGCCCACAATAAAAACAGATGGCAAATCTGTACTACTGTCAGCGTCTTGTACCATTACACGTGTGTCAGAGTAAATGGTACTAATCCAGTACAGGATAACCTGAAGATTCGTCATATGGTATTTATGCCATTCCTACAATAAAACATTAAAAGAAAGATACAACTGAACTGATAAGTTTAAAAGTATCACAATCATATATTCCAATTTTGAGTAATGCTGTTTGCATCAGGAAACACAATAGGAGTGTTTATGCCCAACCTGATGTGGTGGGTTCAGGAATTCAAAATAGAGGAAGCCCTTTCGCAGATGTCAGATTGGAGAAAAAATATCATTTCATTTTATTTCAAT
>NW_022746104.1:0-643 GCF_011630105.1 Anneissia japonica
ACTGAGATCCAGCCATTGTTTCCCACAGCATTGTTGTTTTTCAGTATTTTGCCTTTTAATCTATTATATATATATATTATATATATATATTATATATATGTATATATATGCGAATAGTATACATGTAAACGTTTTACAGATAACGATGGATACTATGCTTATACAATGGGTATTATTGTACACGTAGAACAAATTGCTCTATGTTGTATAAACAATGTAAGTCACCATGAATCGAGCCTTTAGTGAAGCGGAATATTCATATCTAAGTAATGTAGATAATAATCGAATGGGACTATAATAATTAAACCATTAAAATGATTAAGCCATCAAAATAATCATGAAAGAAATAGGCGAAGACTGATAAATAAATCAATATACAGTAATATAAATATAGGCCTATTATAAATTAGAGGAATATAAAGTAGAACAAAAACGTGATGTATACTGTACTATAGAGTCATGAGACATTATTTGGTGAATGCAAAGCCTGAAGGTGAATGCAAAACCTAGGTCCTTGTTAGCTCCTATTTTATGAGTCCTAAGTTTCAAAATCTTTTTAATTTCTGCACATCTATTCCTTCATTGAGAGACCTGAAGTTGTTTTCTATAATGATGCATCTCATATCATTGATGGCGTGTCTAG
>NW_022746105.1:0-358 GCF_011630105.1 Anneissia japonica
GAGATAAGCACTTTTGTGCAAAAAGTGACAATGTTAAAAAGTTGATTCAAAAATGAATTTTTTTTATAGGTTAGGGTTAGTTTTAGTGTTAGGGTTAGGGTTAGGGTTAGGGTTAGGGTTAGAGTTTTGGTTAGAGTTAGGGTTAGGGTGAGGGTTAGGCAAAGTGAGATAGGCTTAAACAAACACTATTCCATTGAAAGTTTGAAGTTTTTCCGAAAAGTACTCGAAATATGGCGCAAAGTCAAAAATTTGCACTAAGTGCTTAACTCGGCGAGATAAGCACTTTTGTGCAAAAAGTGACAATGTTAAAAAGTTGAGTCAAAAATGTAATTTTTTTTGTTAGCTTAGGGTTAGTGTT
>NW_022746105.1:420-727 GCF_011630105.1 Anneissia japonica
AGGGTTAGGCAAAGTGAGATAGGCTGAAACAAAGACTATTCCATTGAAAGTTTGAAGTTTTTCGGAAAAGTACTCGTAATATGGCGGAAAGTCAAAAATTTGCACTAAGTGCTCAACTCGGCAGAATAAGCACTTTTGTGCAAAAAGTGACAATGTTAAAAAGTTGAGTCAAAAATGTAATTTCTTTTTCTTAGGTTAGGGTTAGGGTTAGGGTTAGTGTTAGGGTTAAAGTTAGAGTTAGGATTAGGGTTAGAGTTAGAGTTAGGGTTAGGGTTAGGGTTAGGGTTAGGGTTAGGCAAAGTGAGAT
>NW_022746106.1:0-1631 GCF_011630105.1 Anneissia japonica
AGCTCTCTGTTCGTGATACTACACTATCCGATCATTACTTTGTGTCTTGTTCCATCAAGTCTGCTCACTAAGAGTGATTCAATACAGGATCATGAACTCTGGTCCCGTCGCATTTGCAAAATAAACCTGACTAATTTCATCTCTGATCTCAGTCTATCGCTTCCCAATATTCTCACATTTCAAAAGAATAATTATGATCTTGTGGAATTGGTGAACAACAAGTTGGGTCTCATTCTGGATAAGCATGCTCCACTCACTAGGATTAGTCTTAAAAGTCCCAGATTGTCCCAACCATGGATGAATGATGTCATCATTACTGCTAGGCGTGATCGCCGGAAAGCAGAGAAAGCATATAGAAAAACTCATCTCACTGTTCATCGTGATATATTTGCGAGCAAGGTTAAAGAGGTCAATAAGTTGATTATTGAAGCAAAGAAGACATACTATTCAAATCGCATCATATCGGCAAAGTCTTCTCAGCGTGAACTCTTTAAAACATTGGAAACTCTTACAAATTCACACACCAAACCAGTCTTACCCAGTAACTTGTCCCAGAAAGATTTTGCTGATCAGTTTTCGAAATATTTTGTGGACAAAACTGATAATATTCAAATTGGTTTTGAAGAAATTTCAATTAATGTTAATTTTAATTTATTTTCTGCCAGCAATTGCAACTTCCCTTTGATGGATAAGTTTGATCCTACATATGTGGATGAGGTAATTGGTGTAATTGATATGAATTCACTCAAAACATGTATCCTTGATCCTTTGCCCAGTTCCATACTTAAACCATGTTTGCAACATCTTATTCCATACTTTGTTGCAATAATTAATGACGTATTTGAATCATGTTTGTTCCCTTCCATTCTAAAAAATGCTGTTGTTGTCCCGATCCTGAAAAAACCCAATCTTGATCATAACATACTGAATAATTATCGACCCGTCTCTATGCTGCCTTTTTTATCTAAACTTATTGAAAGAATTATGGTTTGTAGACTAACTGAACATTTCTCTTGTAATAGCCTTCTTCCTCCTTGTCAATCTGCTTATCGTAAATCTCATATTGTTGAAACAGCTTTACTGGCCCTTACATGTAGTGTTCGAAATTCACTTGACCAAGGAAAAGGTGTCGTTCTCATGCTTCTCGACTATTCATCTGCCTTTGACACTGTTGACCATGTGGTGCTAATGAATACCTTACTTACAGAATTTGGGGTGTCTGGCAAAGCCCATAAACTTCTCACTTCAATGTCGCCATTTCTCTGTTAAGGTTGGTAATGCATTCTCTGATAAAATTCCCCTTAAACATGGTGTTCCTCAAGGTAGCGTTCTTGGCCCTCTTCTTTTTATTTGTTATACATCCAGTCTTTCTAAGTTGTTAAATTCTTTAGGTCTCAATTATCATTTCTTTGCCGATGATATCCAGCTCTGGATGTTTCTCATCTATTACAAATTGGTCTTCAATGATGAAACTTAAATTAAACCCTAGTAAAACTGAACTTCTTGTTATTTCTTCCAAATATCGTACTCGCACTGTTCCTGAAATTAACATAAATTGTAATGGTTTTAACATATTTCATTCTACTTCGGTTCGGAACTTAGGGGTCATATTTGACAAACATCTTGACTTC
>NW_022746107.1:0-798 GCF_011630105.1 Anneissia japonica
TGGACCCATGGTGAAGATAGTTTGGATACGTTCCTATTGAACATTAATTCGGCTCATCCCACAATTAAATTCACTACTAACAAATCCACAACAAGAACAGAAGAACTATCCGGACATCTCCGGAATAGAAATTATCATCGAGGACCCATTGAAAATGCTATAAAAAAAAAGCAAAAAATACCTCGTGCTCAAACACTGACGTACAAACCACGTCAACGATCGACCAGAGTGCCACTGGTCGCAACCTATCACCCTAGGTTATCACCACTAAGGGCTATAATTCAGAAACATATGCCCATTCTACAGACCACAGAACGTCTTAGGTCTGTTTTTCCGGATACACCGTTCATAGCCTATCGCAGACCACCTAACCTTCGTGATATATTAGTACGATCTAAATTCCAGAGGCAAATTAACTCTTGCGACAACCGTAATTTGGGTAGTCATCTTTGTGGTTCATCATGCAAAACATGCTCCTTGCTTGATTCTACACAATCATTCAAGAGCAACCAAACAAACCACATATTTCGGATATTTCGGATAAGGCAATCAATTAATTGCCTCACCAAAAATGTCATTTATCTCATATATTGTAATATTTGTGGTAAACAATATGTCGGAGAAACAAAAAACACTCTCCGTATGAGAATGACGCAACATGGATCAGCTATCAGAACATCTAAGCTTGATCAACCAGTAGCCGAACATTTCAATTTAGCTGGTCATTCAATTTCAAATTTCAGAGTGATTGCAATTGACCATAATGCCAGTTGGAGCGACAAAAATCGCAAAGACAAA
>NW_022746107.1:874-1087 GCF_011630105.1 Anneissia japonica
TTTCAATTTATTCTGGATAAATCATTTGGCTTATTTATTGAGGCTTGCCTCTAAAGTTTATTTTTGGCCTTCCTGTTTACTTGTTTAGGCTGTTTATTCTAATCTCACCCAGCCTATTGTTTCCAATCATGCTTGCATTAAATTCTGACTTTATACCATCTAGCTTTTTCTACCCTCACTCACTCGCCACTGAGGAAGGACTAGTGTTGTCCG
>NW_022746108.1:0-655 GCF_011630105.1 Anneissia japonica
TTTTTTTTGATTAATGGATTTGGGCTCAGGTGCAGAAATGTTAAGAATTTGAGATTTTTAGATCCTGGAAAAAATAATAAATAAATTTTATGAAAATGACTAGGCCTATATCGCCCTGAGCCTCATCATGATTGAGGCTGAGGTGAGAACATTTTAAGAATTTGAGACTTCTAGATATTAAGGTTAAGGATTTTTTATTATAGTTTTTCAGTATCTCCAGAGACTTCCATATTACTGGTAAATGAAATGTAAATTGATCATTGTGAATGTGACAGATTATTATGGCCGGTAATTGAATAATAACATGTTTCGTCATTAAATAAATACACAATTAGGCCAAAAAGATTTATGTAAGGCTAACAATATTATAAAAAATTTCTATCTTTCTATCTTTCTATCTACACGAGTCATTTAAAGATGTGTCCCTTTCAGGCTAATGTCAAAAAATCATAAACAAATAATTTTGAAATAAACTTGCTCATATTGCAATAGCATACAAATTATTAACTTGTGCATAAAAATTATTGAATTTAAAAAATGTGTACCCGGATTTTTAAACGAAAAAATTATAATAAAAATAATAAAACACTATCAGTGACTGGAAGTGTTTCTATCATTTTCCGCTGTAAACTGATGGGTAGACATTTTTTTAATA
>NW_022746109.1:0-859 GCF_011630105.1 Anneissia japonica
ACACATAGGCGAAAATTATATAGGACAAACAATACGTCAGAACCACTATCTTGCCCCTGGCTCCACTGGTAGCGGACTTGATTGATCAAGGCGATGGTGACGATACAGCAACTAGTCGACACTCTAACCATGTGTGATTCCCTCCCCTTGAAGCCTGTGACTAAGAAAGGGCTTTTGGTTCCAGAAGAATCTCTAGGTGCTGCCACATTGCTGCCAATTATAAGAGAATGGATTGCTGTAGGTTTCATTTTGTATTCTGATATGTGGAGAGCAAACAATCAAATTGCACCGATTCCAGGACAAAACTACCAACTTGGTACTGTAAACCGTACACGACACTTCGTTGACCCAAAGACTGGAGTAAAAATTAATTATGCAGAGGCCATGTTGTCGCATGCAAAAGCTAAAATCAAGTCAATGACTACATGGCAGAGTTCATGTTGTTATGTGTATCACCATTTTATAGCTTTTGGCACAAAATTGCATCAGAGTTGTGTATCGGTCCTTTGACATTTCCAAGTTCCTGAACTAATATAGACATTATTATTGTTATATGTCAAAACATACACCTACATTATTATTATTATAAAATGAACAATGGAAAAATCAATAGTTTAATTATATTGGATCTTGTGAAGGAAGGATAAAGCAAATTAAATTGTGTCAATAGCATTCTAATGAATGAATAAGTAAACAATAAGTAAACAATATACCTCTGCATTTTGTTTACTTATTCATTCTAATGAATGAATAAGTAAACAAAATGCAGAGGTATATTCATTAAAAAAAATTTAATTTCTTTTGTTTGAACTTCTTATTGAAATTACCATAAACAATCTTACAAATCATGTCCTGGGAA
>NW_022746110.1:0-1523 GCF_011630105.1 Anneissia japonica
TGTTCACTGTGTTCCTTCAATAGTGTTTAAACTTCATTTTACATTGTTAATAAAAACTTGTACCATGAACAGTACCGATACAAAAACACAGCGTACACAGTAGAAAAATAGTTACAAAAACGCTAGAGGTAAAATTAAGTGAAATATTACTTGTATTAAAAAATGTGTCTGGACGCTAAACTTCGTCTTTTATTCTATTATTAGGATCAATTATATTTTTAAAGCGACCCTACAAAGCCGTCTAACCACTCTTAAACTGATTGACGCATTCCACATAAATTAATCACCTAGGTAATTTTAACAAATGCTTCCAACTCGGCGGAAATTATGTTTGGCCCGTGAAATCAACTTTACAGAATGTTTTGGCCCTTCGAACGAATTAAGAACAAGGAATCTATATGGCACGTACGCAGTAACATTTTCTAACCGTGATATTTAAACAATTGCTTATAACGAGACATACCGGGCCTTCGTGCCCTGTAAATATTATTTAGTATTTATAAGCAATCGGATAAACACATTTCCACACGTAAATACATTGCTGAAATAGATATGAAACATTATTATATTATTATTACGTAACTATTTTTTATTTAACGTCTTTGTTTTTATAAAACCTTTACCAAACTAGGCCTTGTCTGGCCTATAATAAGAGACCTGATAATAAAACAGGCTTATTGAACGTAGGCCCTACTAGCGTCAACTTGGCCGTAAACCAGGGGTGGCGCCAGAGGGGGCTGGGGGCTATAGCCCCCCGTCGGGGAAGACGATAAATTTTGTCAAGGAAAACCAAATTTAAAAAAATATTTACATGTGATATTCGTTTAGCCCCAATATCGTTTGTGTTAACTTTTCATCACAAAAACAACCACAATAACAACAATAATAATAATAACAATAATTATAATAATAATAATAATAATAATAATAATAATAATAATAATAATAATAATAATAATTCAATGAGACTAATTAAAAATAATCTGCGTTCTGTTATGACAAATGCTCATTTAGATAGCCTCATGATGGTTGGAATACATCGTGATAGGTGAAGCAACCTCGACCATGACAACGTGGTTGACAGATTTCATGCAAAATTTTCACTTTCAAGAATGAGGATTTGAAAATAAATTAGATGGTTACATTGCATACTCTTTGTTTCTTGCTTTATTAAAAATGTTTTGATTTTGGAAGCTGATGTCAACATTAGAAAGCATAGCCTACATGAAGTCATATTATAGTAACTCGATGCCTGTCAAAAAGGTAATAAAAATTCGCCATAATTCATCAAATATCCGTGGCTTCCAGGGGCCGAAGCCCCCTGGACCCCAACGGGAGGCCCTGGGCGTGCCCGTGGCCCCCAGCCAAGTGACACTCAATTCGCTCCACTAGCCCTTCCCCCCCCCCCGTTGGGGCCTTTAGCCCCTCCGTCGAGCAGGTCCTGGCGCCACCCCTGCCGTAAACGATACAAGATAAAACCGCGAATAATATTATAATGAAATTATAATATTTTAAAGTTATAT
>NW_022746111.1:0-1246 GCF_011630105.1 Anneissia japonica
AGAAACTCTTTGGTTCTTCTTTCACCAAACCAATTGTCACCAAAACAAAAGCTACGGCGGAACTGGTAGTTATTTCAAGATGAACAAACGTAAACATCAGAAACTCCCCAAACCGCAACTTCAAAAAACTGTTTACAACACCAAACGATATAAGTAAACTTTTAACATCCGGCATGCTTAATGAAATATTTGGTTTGCGAATTGTCTCAAAATAATAAAACGTTTAACGTGTACATCTAGGAAGTACTAGAGTTTTTATTATCAATCGCAACTTATTGTTTCCATCAGCTTAATTTAAATGATTTTCAGGGGCAGCATCACAGGAAAACGTGACATGCTGGGTAATTATTCCGCCAGTGCAATGTCTCCCCTTTTTTCCCTATAAAGAAAAACAAAACACGTATTATCATAAAGCAATAATCTCTTCATGAAATAGCTACAGATTTCAAATTTAATGCTTTATATGATATTGGTCTATTACATATTGTAGGGTACGATATGAAAGGTTTGGTGAATAATGTAAATAACATTTGTATGAACGATTAGCATCTTCTATTTAATATTTGAATGGTATTGTTACAATCTGTAAACATTTTATACAATTTTTTCACCAATGAATTTTGGACACCCTGAGAAGGGGGATCTCTCTCTCTCTCTCTCTTATATTCAGTTGGGTTTAAGAGTCAGGTTAATAATTTTAATAAATTGTCACAATGACTGTTACTGGTACGGGCATTTATAATGCGCCTCTTCCTTGCAGTTATAAAGCGCAGTTCCTTTCCCTGGTCATTGGGTCCACATTCGAAGTGTTGCTGTTGGTAATCAGCAGCAGGAGCAGGCAACCCCACCAGGTACCCATTTATACTCCTGGGTGGAGAGAAGCAATGCAGATAAAGTGTCTTGCTCGAGGACACAAGCGAATTGCACAGCGAGGGATTGAAACACCGACCTCGAGGTTGGGAAACCAAACCGTTCCCGCTGCGCCAAACCGCTTCTACTCAGATTCTCAACTTGTCGGGTGTTGGAAACCTTTGCTGTGCATGTCGGTTGTGTCCTTGTGTAAGACAATTTACCCACACACACACTCTCTCTCTCTCCCTCTAGCTTCACCGCAAGCCAGCTAACGTATTACGTAATACGTAGTAAGAACTGTCAAACTCACTTCCACTTGTTGTACATTTGAGTTAAAGTACCGGCTATCTGAATCCAAAGAAACAAGATGATACCGTACACTTTATAATCTGGC
>NW_022746112.1:0-1009 GCF_011630105.1 Anneissia japonica
AGATTATTAAATGGCATTAATTTTTTCCTCAAATAAATGCCCCTCCAAAATGAGTGTAAACAAGTCTATGGAAGCAACATCATTCTCAACATATTCTGTTAATGTCCTACTCACGTATTTGCCGCGAGATCTGTGCTTTTGAGGTCTGTCTCTCGCTCTTACGATCAAGGACCAAAATCTCGCGCATAAATATAATATTGCCTATAATAAAAAAAATATATGTACAATTTGTACTGTAGCTTTCTCGCTAAATATTTATCGTCTACTGTACTTAAAGTAGGATTGTTTTTGTAAATAATAATATACATTCGCAAACACAATAAAATGGCCCACTAAACCAGAGTTGAGTTGGGTTGGCTTATATTTTAACGCTCTCATCCAATCAAAGGCGCTGCATACAATATTGCGGGTGGGCACACTGCACATGTTACAGTTTTCTGGCAGAGATCATGTCAGAATACAAATTTCTCAGAGAATCAATAGGGTCAAGAACGCACTGCCAGCTGCCACATGCGCGGTTCATGTCAGTGGGAAAGGTTCGATCGTGGACGGCAGAAATATGCATTCTCAAGAAAAAATGCCGATTTCTAACAGATTTTCAGTTGTAAAAGTACAACCCTAAGGTAGCAAAGGGAAAAAATATTTCCAGGGGGGTGGGGGCATGCTATGGACATCTCCCCCCAGGGGAGGGTTTTTAGAACAAAAGTCTCGCGCCTGCAGGTTATGATGGTAACTACATGTACTGTATGTCCACATTTACAGTGAAATGGGCATTTCATTTTAATACACCAAACAAACTAAAAACCTCGCTTTAATATAAACGCTTCTCTTTAATAGACGCCTCCCTCTAATCATGGAGAAAATATATTAATATATTTCCTCCATGCTCTAATGAACACCTCCCTCAAATAAATTCCCCCTAAAAAATCCTGTGGGCCTTTATAAAATCTTATTGTCAGTTTAGTAGTCTTTAGTAGGTGGGATACTCTTTGGTTCCTCACAGTCTTAA
>NW_022746113.1:0-1825 GCF_011630105.1 Anneissia japonica
TGTGGAGCATGATGGTGTTGGACTTTGAACAATTTTGCTTTGAACATTTTTACTTTTACACAACCAGACTTGAACAATTCTAATTTGGAACTGAAGATTTAATTTGAGCGAAAGTAGCTAAACCAGAGCAAGTATTATCATGTATTTTGTACCGAATTATTTCATTTATATTATTCGTATTTATATAATAAACATTTAGTTAGTTTAAATTTGTAAAACTGCTGTCGGTCTCACACTTTCTGTTATCTCATCTTCACTTCACTCTTCTGATTTATTATAAACTCGGATATACATATATATATATATATATATATATATATATATTTATAGAAGTCAAAAAAGCTCTATCTGTTTCAAAATAAAAATTGTAATATATAGGTCATCATCATAATATATTGTATTATTAAAAAAGTAATTTGAAATTAATTTGCTCATGGTAGCAAACTTGAGCATATAGCATTATAATTGATTGCTGTGTTTTCTATCGTAAACTGATCTTAGATTAAAAAGTAATAACATAACAATTATTTACTACCAAAAAATTATTTTAGTAAATGATAGCTCACAAACTACTGTATTACTGTATATGTATATGCACTTTGTAACTCACAACTCGCATTTTGTGACTCAGAACTCGCATTTTGTGACTCGCAACTCGCATTTCGTAACTCGCAACTCGCATTTCGTGACTCGCAACTCGCATTTCGTGACTCGCATTTTGTAACTCGCAACTCGCATTTCGTGACTCGCAACTCGCATTTCGTGACTCGCAACTCGCATTTTGTGACTCGCAACTCGCATTTTGTAACTCGCAACTCGCATTTTGTAACTCGCAACTCGCATTTTGTGACTCGCAACTCGCAGAAAAGAAACCCTCTTGAAAATAACGCATGCCAACAATATGTTCTGTAAGGATGGTTATGGGCTTTCACTAAACTATCCTACATTAAACAAATCGATGGCTGCGTGGATGTTGTGAGGAGTGTGAGGAGCGGGGGGGGAAGGTGCGATTGCACCCCCTAAATTGTATTAGGGAAAAAATTGTTACATTGTTGATATGAATACCGGATGTTTTATTTAATTAGCATACTGTCATCATTTTACAACAAAATGCTAGGTTTTTATAGTTTTAATCTTTACTAAAATGGCTGGCCTATTTCTTAGGTATACATAGTCAATTTTAAAAAGCAGTGATTTTTATTTTGACTTTTTACCATTTACTATTTTAACTTGTTAATATCTTAACGTATTTCGCGTCATTGTTAATTTGGCTTGGGATTTTTCATCTAATTATATGCTTTTGAACCAAAGGAAAAACAAATTTCTACTTTAAAATAGACAATAAAGGTTTTCTTGAACCTAGAATCCTTTTATAGGTATTTGAGCATCCGTCAACTTGTATAAATATAATATACCTAAAGTCATTGTTATTCATAATAATATATTTAATGTGATCGTGTTTTAACTGATAACCATGCACACAGGCGCTTCTTTAATAACCAAACGCACGTGGCGCCCTTCTTTTTCCACTAAGGGAGAAAAACTTTATCACTAATCAGAGTCCGGTCA
Organism: Anneissia japonica; assembly: GCF_011630105.1. NCBI lineage: Eukaryota > Metazoa > Echinodermata > Crinoidea > Comatulida > Comatulidae > Anneissia > Anneissia japonica. Next base: position 1,570 of record NW_022746113.1, read on the forward strand.
TACGAATCTGCGCTTTTGTGTCTGTCATTTTATTGTTTTGATTTATTTACATTTACTTGTTTGTATCTTATGGATATTGGCAACAATTTCAACCTCCTCAACACAGTAATATAACGGTGGCAGCTCATTATTTGTATACCCACCATGTATTTCGGTGAAACAGTTTTTTTCCCCTTTTTTTTTTAATCGCACAGTCTGTACATCTCACTAGTTACGGCGGCCATGGATTAACTTACGCCCGGCTCGTTAGATATGA
>NW_022746114.1:0-943 GCF_011630105.1 Anneissia japonica
CTGTGGAATATAATGGACATTTGGTAAGACGCTGTGGCATGGAATACTGAATACTCCACATGGAGTGGAGAATTTTGTATGTTTGCCAAGCAGCAGGCTTACGAGCAACAGTTACAGTATTATAGCATGATATTGTAAATTTATTATATTGTACTACTGTGTATACTAAATGTTTGTTGGTGTTATTTCACTTATTTAATTTTGAAACTTGTTAAAATTAATTTTTTTTTAAATTTTGATTTTCCTTTAGTTAGCGAACAATAATAAAACTTACCATTGTGGATGCAACTTTCTTCCCTTCTTCAACATGTCTAAAATGAGAGAATAAAACAAGGCTGTTGTTTACCAAAAACAGGAGAGGTAACAAAAAATGTCCTGTTAGCATGTACCACAGTGGTGTGGCTTTGGGTTTCCAATTAAATATCTGTGAGTTTGATCTTGCAACTAGTACTGTGCTGAATAATCTGTTGCACAATAGGAGCACTTCGCACGGATAAAGGAGTTTGCTGGGTTTACTAACAATTCCTATTGAAACTTATTTGTGACCAACTTCAATATCAACATCATTACTATATTTTAAATATTTTTTGCCACCTAAACTAACATCCCATCTAATAAGGCAAGTAAATTCATCAATTTGACATCTTACCGTTTCCAGCGCAGAATGGTAAGCGGAAGGTCAGTGGAGATGGAGGTACATAGGTACAACTTGTTGTTTTGACACTTGGCTCCCTGCAACTTGAGGTCTATGACAAAATTTAATTCAAATAAATCAGACAGAGAGAGCAGTATTTACTTACAATAAAAATTACAGGAAGGTGTAAATGTACAATAGCTTTGTTGAAGGGAGGGCAACATTAGCATGTAAGAAAGACAGGTCAGTATTTCTTTACAATAGAAGCAGTTACTGTTGCAATAGAAACAGTCACCTTTGTCCAGATGC
>NW_022746115.1:0-712 GCF_011630105.1 Anneissia japonica
TCACAGAACCTTTTAAAATTTAAACTCCAATATTTTAAACATTTTGCAATGAATAAAATGATTTTCATTCTAAACTCACCTGTTTTTATGATAACATGTGTTGTATTCTGAGTACGAAACATACTAGAAAATTGACAACCAGTTAACTTAGCAAGTCGGTCAACTTCCCACTGAAAACGAAGTCCAAAAATACATCATATAAAAATTTATTTTAGTACAATAATAACAATTCAGTTTTCGGTTTGCAACCTTCTTCAAAAATTAAATCATGGCCACCAATTTGCATTTTTAAAAGGTGATTTTTATGAATTTCAGACTAAAAAAATATTTTGAAGTAGCTGGTTGTAAACTGTGATGCAACAAATAATTATTAAATAAGTATTGACAAAATATGAGGCTTAACATAAATATAACTTACTACAGAATTTCAATTAATTTTTAATATTACATTAATAAAATGTTACTATATTAAACTACTGTAGTATTGTTAATAAATAAATCAGTTTCAGCTGTTCAATTGTCATCTAGTGTTTCCATGGGCTCTTCCCTTTGAGTTTGTTTGATGGTCATTGGTATTATACAGTTTTTAAATTAATTTATTAAAAATAATACTACAGAGGGTAATAAATATATGGTTATCAGGACTTATCAAACAGTTCGTGCAGATGCTCTGTCTACAGAATTCTGAGTAATTTGCTTGGCAAATTATCAT
>NW_022746116.1:0-502 GCF_011630105.1 Anneissia japonica
GGAGGTGGCCAGCAGCTTCCCTTCCTCGTCTTCGTCGTCTTCTTCTTCGTCATACTCCGGAGCGCTACCGAGCATCCGTTCGGCACTGCTGTGGGACTTGGCGGCGTTCGTCAGCGGCAGACGCGCGCCTTACTCGTTCGAAGCAGTGAAGCTGCAGTGCTTCTTGAAAGAGGCGAAAGGTTCTCCGTCGGAGAAGACAGTAGAGGAAGCGCTCGAGCAATTCCTAAGCGACGTCTCGAGACGAAAATTGGGGACGACGCTGTCTTTGGAAGCGCAAAGATTGGGACTGGAACGTCACGATCTTCTCGACGGTCTGCGCATCGACTTGGATGGCGAGTTGCGGAATCTGCCGAGACTCCGAGCCACACTGTACAAGGAGATTGGAAAGACACTGATTCTGTTCGAAGATTTCGACGCCGTCGTCGGATGTCTGTGCACCGACTGGCAGCGAGGAGACGAGGAGTTGACCGGAGGAGATCTCCTCAAGTCGTTGGCACCGCTG
>NW_022746117.1:0-888 GCF_011630105.1 Anneissia japonica
AAATAAACTAAGTATCCACTGGAAGGAATCCCAATATCTGCAGACGGATCCGTTTCGGCCTTCTTGGCCCCATCAGTGCAGCTGGGGTATAGACCCAAACGAAACGTTTGACCAGCTTAGGTAGGGCCCAAACCAGTCCCACGACCACTAATGATTACAGAGCCAAACCAAGGCAATATATATATATACAGCCCAGGTGTGAATGCAAATAGTGGAATACAAGCTATGTGGCTCGGTTCCAGTAGATACAGAGAATATTTTGTCATTCTTAATGCGTCCTACGACTAGTGCTGTCTCGTAAGAATTTCATTGAGTAATTGTTATTGTTACTATCAATTACTCATTCCAATGCACATGCTTTAATTTGTATTGATGTTTTGTTTGGCTTTTTTATTTACTTTCCATTTTTGGAGACAATTTTGCATAATTTGAATTGAATTGAAGTAGTATTTTATTACTATTACGTTAATATAAACACGCAATATTTATTTATTTCATTTAACAAATACATCCCAGAGCCATTGGATAAGGATGCCTTGTAAATATACAATTCGAAATATATCATAAAATAACAGTAGGCCTACAGTACATTTAAAATACAAAATGATATCGAATATTGAATCCCACCAAGGAAGATAAGCTACTACATTATTTGAAATGTAATGAAACACTGCATTTAAATTAATTTAAACTGAAAAATGTCAATTGAATTGTTGTTATGCTCAAGATCATTCATTATAATTATAAAGATGCTAATCTCTGGATATAAACCGCCTTTAGTATACAATCCAGGCGCGGATCCAGACCTTTGCCCAGTTGCCCGGGCGAAGGTCAGAGTGAGAAATAAACAATTTTCCAACAATCATAGGGCCTACTTTATACTTTTAC
>NW_022746118.1:0-1016 GCF_011630105.1 Anneissia japonica
ATTCTTGTTTTTATGTAGATAAATGTTCGATAAATTCTTTCTTTCATAATCTTTCTAATCAATGGAGTTTGTAAACGTGCACGGACGTCATCGTCGAATCCCAGGACTTCCGACGGTAAAGCTGGCCTGCCTGCCTAGGTCCGTCCCAGGCCAACCAATAATAATTAACAAAATGTATTTTTTTTAAATATAGGCCTATGGCGCATCCCTGTCATGCACTTCAACTTTTACAACAAAAGCCTAGGCCTAGTAGGCCTACAACGTTTCATGATTCTTTATCACTAAACATTAACAAACACTCGTTTTGACGCACTCCGTTCTGTAGCGTGTCTGCTGTTTAAAACAAACTTCTCAGCCTAATTTTGAGACTGGCTATGATGACTGAGATGGACTATGTTGATTTATTAATAATATTTTGTTTGGGATGAAAAAAAAGGAGAGTCCATTTCCCCAAAATGCTCCATCAGCACATAGTTTAGTGTGCGCGATGGACAGTATGGCTATGGAATTTACTAACCACACAATCTACATTTAGGTGATTAAGTCGCAAAACTTTATTTGCATTTGGTGGATTAAGTCGCAAAACTTTAGCTTCGTTTGGTGGCACCATTTACTCTAGGTAGATGGCGACCGGTTTCGTTACCGGTTGGTACATTTCTTACAAACATTCAGCCAAAGGCCAGTGAAAGTTGAGACGGCAGCCGTGTTTTTATCAATGTTTGCCATCCTTATGTGTGCCATCGTAAAGGAATTGCGTTTTAATTTAAATTTCCGAACTTCTGAAGCTGACATATTCTATGAATGTAGGCTTGTAATGCAGGCTACAATTTAAAAACGGGTGGGACTCATTCAAAAATTCGAGGGGGTTCGCTAGAAAACAGGGGGGTTCGCTAGAAAAGGGGGGTTCGCCCGAACCATAAAAACCCCCCCTGGCTACGGGCCTGTTTACAGTTATTTTGAACATTACCATTAGGAAAATGTTCAAATTCACGCTATCCATTACCTTACACTTTTAA
>NW_022746119.1:0-4199 GCF_011630105.1 Anneissia japonica
CATAAATACAAATTACTCCAGCACAGTTCCAGAAAATAGGCTCCCAGCGGGAGCGTGTGTCTACTACCAGTTTTTGTTTTTTTAATTTTATCTTATGTTCTTCAATATGCAGATGTGTGTATTATTGTAGTGTATCTGGATTTTTCATGAAAATTTTCTTTCATAACAATATTCTGTATAGGCCTACTGCATTACACTAAAAACACAATGAGGAACTCTTGGGAGTTACCACGTTATGTCGTTGATCACAAAGAGTACTACCATGTTCTAGAGGGCGTCCTTCAAATGACGGTAAAAGGCGTTCGTGGCGAACACGTGCTTCGTCTCTATAATGCGTGTTCAAGTATCGAACGCAATTTTGTTCTAGTTTCGAACGCTATTCGATTGTCGATAGAGCGTCCCCCCCTACACAAAAAAGTATTTGACCTACATAAATTTGAATGCTATTACCGTCAACTCTCCCAATACCGACCACCCAGAAAACCGGATTTCACGCAAAACCGGTCATTTTTTGAAAGTCCCAAAATCATTCCTATTCTTACTGTATTGAAATACTTTCTGAAAACCGGATCTCTCAATTCCGAATTCCGGCCAAATTCTTAAGTCCGGAACAATAAAATTACCTTCTGAAAACCGGACGGCCAGTTTAAAACGATGATTTATTGACGAAATATGTTAAATAAATCATCGGAGACACATCGACTGACTCCAAATAACAACTATCAATCACAGAACAACACCACGTGTACGATCGTTAGTGTTGATCGCGTGACATGCCAATAGCGCATTAATTAATTAATTGCAATAAGCCTAGATTTCATTTGTTTAATAAACTGATAAAAAAAAGTTGATGAGTGTGGTTTTCTTTATTAAGGAACGTATCCTTTTCTCACATTTTGCATTCATTCTCACGCTAAGGCAAACCAAGCGGTCCCAAGGCTTTTCTATTGGCTGATGCAGTTTAGGGGGCGCTGCATAAGTTAGCACTTATTTTTAGCATTCAGTGACCCACCAAGGTTATGCCAGCGGCATCGAAAACCAATCAAGCGTGCAACCACGTTGAAGCGAAGCAGATTACAGTATGGCGATCGAATGAAAAATAACACTGACACTTATTATAAATTACGATACACATTAAGTTGATTTGTGTAAATTTTGATTGATAATAGACTTCCACACAAAAAAATAGGTACGTACAACATAAATAATGTAAAAATAAAGTAAAACATGAATTTTAAATGATGTTCTCAGGTCAGTAGGCCTACACAGTACATGATGCAGTGTGGTGTACCTATCTGCTGTACCTTGCTAGGCCTAGGCTTATTATCGACTCAAGGTCAGGGAACCAAGGTAGGTAAACATGACGTTCTCTAAACCGGTCCGTCCGGAAAACCGGTCAAAGTGGACGGTCCGAAGGGTGGTCGGTATTGGGAGAGTTGACTGTACGTCGAACTAAAAAAACTAAAGTGATCTGCGCCCTTGGTACAAGGCGCCTGAACCAATTACATTTCAAATTCTACAAGGTATTTCTCAGCAAAGCAAACCAATCAGAATAGCATGCCTCCCAAAATAAACAAGCAGTCAGTGGGTGGGGTAGGGGGTATTTAAAATGTTGATCCTGTGATACAATTTAGTAATTATGTGCCCTGTTAAATGCCAATCTATAATTGTCAGTGCCATAATGTACTTACTATATATTATTTTACAGTCTGATACAATGAAGTGAAAAGTCTGTAAATCGCCAAACACTGAATTTTTTTTTATCTGCATTTAGGGGGTAGCATGTCTATCAAGTATTTAACGCCCAAGGAGAGGCGGGACCTATGGTTTGGGATGTTCCTGGGGCTATGTACTGGATTCACATTTATTAAAAGATTTTTCGGTGCTACTAGGGAGAAGTTCTTTGTGGCCACTCCTGGATTGGCCACTGAATTCTTTTTAGATTCTACCACAAACAGTACTCTAATATTAAATGCAATAGCAACCATACCTTCCAATGTTTGTATTATCTAGTTCAGCAAGGTTTTCTTCTACTAGCGGCATAAATATATAGTTGGACGGAGTTGCATGCACGCTGGACATCGGTAATGTCACCTCAAATCCATTGTATAAACAAATTTTTGGTAATGATCCATGTTGCTAGCAAAAAAAAAAGAAGAATATTTAAAGTTGTACTCATCAGGCAAAGGGTTTTGAAAAAAACAGAAAAAATTTAAAAGCTAATAAAAAAAAAAATAATGGAGAAAAAAATAACCAGCCATGGTGGGAATAAGGTTGGTGGACCCTCTAATCTCTGAGAGTCACTCCATGAGCCTCATCTAATACAAACTCCTAGATCTGCCTCTGAACATATTAATAAGTATAAATATAAAATTAATAACTCTGACAAGATATATGATCATATTGTAGAATATTGTTTGAGTTTTAATAAAAAACTAGTTATGATGCCTCCCTTGACACCTCAAAACCAAGCAGGTTGTACCAGTGAAACAAATCCTATAAACTCAGCTTTAGAAAGGGCAAACACTTTTTTTATTCCTTGTTTCACAATTTTTATAAAAGATAATCAAGAGATTACGGGAAAAAAGGAGAAAATAAGAATACAATTTTGACAAATAAAAAAATGTGAGTGTATGAGGAAAACAGATTATGAGGGCACCTTTAGGCCATCGCTCGAGAGCATATCACATAGACATGACGGGGGGGGGGGTTGCTAACGATCCACGATCCAGATATTAAGATGATGATGATGGGATCATTGGCCAATAGGAAACTCCAAATTGAAAATACGTAAGTCTGATTGGTTAATGATAGAAACATGCTCAACTAACAGATTGGGCATTCTCACAAGAGTGTTAACGGTTTGTGCTAATGGTTAGCCGATCTGGATAATAGGGCTCTAGTGTCAACCTAACCCTAGTCTTGCTTAGGTACAACTAGATTTGGTTATCAAACAACATAAAATAAAAATTAATTATAAAGTATTTCAAATTATACATTACCAAAACTTTAGCAACTTGTTCTTTGTTTGCGATAACTTCAAGTAATCGTGTCAAGGACGCCAATGGCCAATCTGTGGTCGGTAGCATCTCACAGTCGTCTGCTGTATCTGATGGCGGTAGTAAACCATACACTTCACAGAGAACTGCTTGAACAGGTAAATCGAAGTATTCAGCAGGTAAATACCGTAACCTGTGCAAGAAAAATGTTATAAAAAGTATTGTTTTGCCTTGTTTTTTTTTTGGTTATATACTTTATTCTCTAATCTAGACTGTCCATCCCTAGTTAGAGACAAATTATCCTCCATGCAAATAAAAAATGTTTTTTTTTTCAATTTTTGGCTATATAATGCAGAAATTTAGAAAAAAAAGTAAACTAACTTAAAATTTATTTATTTAATCCTATAAATTGACGAATAAATTACCAATTAAAAAACAAGAAATTTGAACAAATACAGACTATATCAAAATCAATATTTCAAAATTTGATTAACAATTTCATTTTTTCTCCATTTTTTTAAAATTTTAACAAATTTAGAAGGGTGGGGGGAGGTTTCCCGGGATAGCTCGGCCACCACTTATTCAGACAGACATGAGCTAAATACAATTTTATTTTCAAATAACCTTTAAGATTGTTTTTGTAATGTTAGCACTGATCTATAAAACATGTATACAATATCTTTAGGCAATATGCTAATTGTGTAAGGCTCTATATTAACAATAAAATCAATAATTCGAAAAAAAAATCTTTTATAACTTAGGTTACTTCGATCATTGTCAAAACAGCATTGTTTTTCTTCAGGCCAAGTTGCAAAGACAGAATAACAATATTGCACAATAAAATTATAATCATAAAATAGATATTGAAAGTCAAAGCAATATGAATGTGTAATAAATTCAGATAAATACTATAAGATAAATGTAAAAAATGATATAAATAAAACTATATAATCCGATGACGTTTTTGTGTCAGGAATAATATGAATCGATGTTTGCCCTACCTGACTATATAGTTCATAAATAAGCCTATAAAATATGATTTCTTATCCGAGCAAAATTCAGACAACACAATACAGTGGAAATTGTGAAATAATTTGATAACATACAATTCATAACAAAAAAAATTTAACTACGTTTTAATACAATATTGCAACAGACCGTAGTAACAAATTGGTTGTTGTGGCAACAGTGATATTTTAG
>NW_022746120.1:0-225 GCF_011630105.1 Anneissia japonica
TGGGCGTGGCACTGAGCCGATGGCGGGCCACGCCCATCGTTAGTAATCCCCATCGATTATTGGTACGAAAACGTACATTCAATCAATAAATGTTTTATCAAACGTAAATATGATTTACCTTTAGTTTAATGTAACATTCGATAGATTTGAAGAATATATAAAGAATTTGCTAAAGGTAGACCAGGCCCAATTAGGCTAAGCCGAGCTGATTAGGCCAAGCCGTCC
>NW_022746120.1:234-542 GCF_011630105.1 Anneissia japonica
GGCCAAGCCGTCCAAGCCGTCACGGTAAAAGTTGCCTTCCTAAATAATTGTAGGCAACAATTCGTCCAAAAGACGGCCGGACGGCTCGCTCGCTAATATACGCATGCACTATCTAGCCACTATATTTCCAGTAATAATTTATCTATGCTGCCCTACCTATGAAAATTTATCTTTAAAATTTTATTTCGTGAAATATTGCACACAGGTAAGAAGTGAACATGCCACAGTTTTAAACTGATGGGTGCAGCCATGTTTGTTGTCTTGTCTCCGGTCACCACACAGAGCGGTTCCTCCTTGTTTCTATTTCG
>NW_022746121.1:0-732 GCF_011630105.1 Anneissia japonica
AGTGAAAACATTCAAATATTATGTTATTATTAATTTGCAGAAGATGGGTAATTTTTCCAGGAGATTCTTGCTTGCTTGCTGGAGTCCATCCTGATTCTCTGGAGACTCCCACAATTTGTGGGAGATTTGGAACCCCTACTATTGTGGGGTCCACAGCATCCTGAATATTTCAGTGTTTTAGCCATTTAATTATTTATGAAAATGATTTCACAATTGGTTATCTGGATCCACCACTGAGGAATATGTAAGGCAACTCCCAAGTTGTTATACCATAAAACCTCGGCCTAATCTCGAGATGAAGCCCCCTCTTTGGTTTGCAAAATTAGCCTAGAAAAGAAGCTCATGGGCTTCTTTTCAAGATAGCATAGGCTTCTTTTTGAGATAGTACAGTATATACACTGTACATGAATTTCACAAAATATAAATTTAAACAAGCTTGGTTTATACAGTTGTTTATGTAATTTAATGCCATTTAAGTACACGCCACGATACAGATTGATTACAGTGGCCTTATTTATTGTTTTTAAAGTACAAGTTCACAAAATTTACAGCATTAATTTTGAAAAGCCCCCCCCCCCAACTTCTTTACTTTGCAAAAGTAGCCTCGAAAAGAAGCCCATCTTGAAAAGAAGCCCATTCAAAGTTCGCAAAAAAAAAAGAAAGAAGCCCAGGGCTTCAATTCGAGGTTTTACAGTATCTACTTAAACATGGATAAGGTAGAGTGTACTTTAC
>NW_022746122.1:0-576 GCF_011630105.1 Anneissia japonica
ACTGAATTCTTTGTTAAATGGTTAGGTTATCCCGCAAAATTTAACAGTTGGGTTGAGAGATTAGAAGGGTAAACATGGTTTCTCAATTTTCTATTACGCTACCTAGTAACAGCTCTTTGAATTACTTTCCCGAAAACGCAGTAACCCATTACACTACTAAATTATCGGAATCGGTGCGTCTCTCGGGGGAATGGGAATGTGGTCTATCGGAAATTCACTACCCTCACTCGTGGTACAACGTCGATGAAACAAACAATACTATACAGGTAATTAATACCTTTGCTAGGTCGGATACCGATTCTTTCACAATTTCTATAGTACCTGGTTTCTACTCTGCGTCTAAAATTAAAGATGCCTTTGCAAAAAAATTGGATGAATTCAATGCAATCTTCTCGGTTATTATAAACTATAGCTCCGTTACCGGAAAAATACGCTTAATCACGGATGAAAATTCATCGGTCAAGTTGTTGGGTGAATCGTGGGTTTTGTTTGGGTTCCATAAGCCAACTATCATACAAGCAGATAGCGATGTTTTCGGTGATGGACCAATGAACGTGCACCACAGAGTCCCTTCTT
>NW_022746123.1:0-1016 GCF_011630105.1 Anneissia japonica
ATAGGATCTCTGTACTATTTATTTTTGATCCAATCCATACAGTCTGGGTTTTATCGATATTTATTTTAAGCCCAGACATTGATTTAAAATCTTCCAAAATATTTAAGGTGGATCTCAGTGCGCTTTCGGTACCATCTAAAAAGATTGTGGTGTCGTCTGCAAACATGGACAATTTATATTAAATATTATTTATTTTGATCCCTTTGTTTTTCTTACTACTACGTAGCATAATGGCTAGTATTTCGATACATAGTAAAAATAAGTAAGGAGAGAGAGGGTCTCCCTGTCTACATCCTTTTTTTTATTTCGAATTGTTTGGTTAGAAAACCATTAATAACAACAACAGAAGACACTTCATTATATAACGTTTTGACCCATCTAATAAATTGAGGTCCAAATCCAAAAAGCTCTAGACATTTAAAGAGAAATTTAAATGAAATGGAGCTTTTTCGAAATCAACAAACAGAAGCAGACCAGGAATTTTGTATTTTTTTTGTTTGGAGTAGAAGATCATAAATCTATCTAATATTTTCACCTATGTATCGCCCTGGAATGAAACCATTTTGATCATCAGCGATTAGGTCGGGGATGGCTGTTTTTATTCTATAAGCCAAACAAGCCGAAGCAATTTTACATGTAACATTTAGTAACGAAATGGGTCGCCAATTTTGTAGGTATTGCCTTGGTTTTTCCCCCTTTGGGATCAAGGTAATAACACCTAATTTTTGTGTTATTGATAGTTTTTGGGTATCGAAAGCCATGTCTGCAGTTAGTTGGTTGTTACCATGCGACAGTGATGTTGGAGTACAGCAACATGAAACTATTTATGTAATGCATGAATGAAGTTCGGGGTTTGTTAGGTAGTGACGTAAACTTATGACATATGCATGTTAACTATATTGTGAGTGTTACGTCACCAAAAAATAAAAATTTTCCATTATAACAATTGTGGGCGTAAATTCCATAATACGAATTAAGGGTAGCACCACTGTTATTATTCATCTATTTGTATATAT
>NW_022746124.1:0-410 GCF_011630105.1 Anneissia japonica
CAGCTTTTATTTTCTTTTCCAGTTAACTTTATATATTTCTACCAAAAATGAGTCAAGGGGAGGTCTACATCCAATTATTAGGTTAGAATAAGGGCCTAAAGCAAACTTATGGTTAAAACTATGTTTTCTATTGGGATGCAAGAACCTTTAACTTTTATACTATGTTTATGCCCACTTTTAAAAACATTTTCACAGATATTTGGTATCAAACCGTAGCAACTGGTTTTGTAGCCAAACAAACAGTCAAAGCAACACTAAGAGACTTACACCGATTGTTGACACAGTTGTAATCCGCATTTGGGTCAAATTTAATATAGCTTAAAATACAGATATACATATACGTACATACAGCTATATATATATATATATATATATATATATACTGTTATATATATATATATATTATATAT
>NW_022746124.1:474-696 GCF_011630105.1 Anneissia japonica
TTTTTATATTTATTTGTATATATATATATATAATTATTCTATATTCATTTTATATATATATGCATATATTTATTATATATTTATTTATACATTTATTTTTATATACTTATTTGTGTATATATATTTATTTATTTATATATATACTGTATTATTATTTTATATAAATATATAAATAAATATACAAATATATATGTATATATATAAATATATAGATAAATATAT
>NW_022746125.1:0-867 GCF_011630105.1 Anneissia japonica
ATATCGTGCGAACAGAAAAGGGGAGAAAGAAAGAAGAATAAAAACTAGATTTGAACTCGTCACTGGGGACGAGTTAGGTGATCCGCCGTACTTAAACCCTCACGAAGCACGCACGGTTCTGATTGAAAAGTATTATAAAACATGCTCTATTTACAGAGTAATTTTGAGCATTTTAAAAGGAATTTTAAAGGAAAAGTGTAATTTTGAGCATTTTAAGGACTTACGAATGTGTAGACATACGTCTTAACGTCCGTGCACACGGTAGTATTAATACAGTGTCAGAAACCCAACTATGTAACCGAAACGTAATTTCCAGCTTCAGTACGTGCTGTGGACGTGGAAATGAGCGTACGGCGCGTAAATAAATTATGGTGAAAATATCCTGAAACGTGCTTTAAATTATCTGAAAAGTGATATTAACAATTTTAAAATTTTAACGCACAAATACGAATAGCTTATACGACGCGTGCCTGACAACGGTAATGGCACATGAATTGAAACCTTGCCAAGTTTAATTTAAAATTTCCTGTAGGTTGGTAATGCCACACGAATTTTGCCTTTACAGTAAACGACCTATCGGTCTGATAGTGTCGAAATACCGTCTGCCGCCCTCTATTTTCAATGTGTTTACATCTTTCAAGAAAGAAAGATGAGAAGGCTCCAAAAAAGCCATTTTTTTGACTATGATGACGTCACCAAAATAAAAAATAAATGGACACGTCCGAAAGAGAATTGATTTAGCTATAACATACTCACAGGTGGGAGACAATCAATCAAGATAAGCGAGTACGTTCAAACGAGTACACATCTAGATGTGTATAAGAGACAGGTGTAGCACATAGGAAAGAGAATTGCCTCAGCTATACC
>NW_022746125.1:879-1084 GCF_011630105.1 Anneissia japonica
TATGATCTATAAAATCGTATCTACAACTCATGTGCTTTCAGAATATGTAATAAAAATTGGGGGTCACCTTTCATCCTATGGAGCTATAACTGATTAAAAACATGCATGGTTTTATGCATATATAAATGTTGACGCACGCATACGCACACGTAAAGTCGCGCGAACTGAAAATTAAGGTACCTGACATTCAACCTTGACCTGGAGA
>NW_022746126.1:0-939 GCF_011630105.1 Anneissia japonica
TATACGAGTACTTGCATTTAAGGCAAGAAAATCTTCGAAAAGGGAAGCAGGTCAATTCGGCCACGTTAATCCCCAAGCAAACTCGGCCCCAAGAAATAAAATCGTCCCCAACTTAAAAATCGGCCAAAGCTCGTCGGACATTCGGACCAAAAAAAAAATTAAAAAAAATAGGCCTAGTTTTTCCATTCCAGCCAGCTAGAAGTCCCATTTTTTATTTTGTAAATCTCGTTTTGGGAGGAGGGGACACCCCCTCCTATACCCACCCCTGGCTCTGGCCTTCGGCCCTCAGATAACGCTGCACGCTATAATTACACCCATAAATACTTAGCTCCCAGTCGGACATCTTAGCCCCACCCCTCATAAATTATATCCTTGAGCCACCACTGCAAAAGATGTGAAATGTTTATTAAATTAATTTGCAGTTTCCTCATCACTGCTAGACAGTTCACCATTTTTGTAAACTCTTTCAATATTGGGTTTGTTTTTGAGAATTAATTCGCAAATAGTTTTCTAATTCTTTTTTGTATTATTAATATTATTATTTATAGCAGATGAACAGTATATTTTCTTTTTATAAAGGTTTCTATTAATTGTTAAGCTTTTTCCTAGCCTTCTTGGCTATTTGTTTTGTGAGCTTTTTCGTAGTGATTATACCTATCTTTAGTCTGAGAAAATCACTCGTCTTCACCATAAGGCGTTTACAATATTTCTATTATATCATGGTGTATATACACTATATTTACGTTTTTACTATACATTTCAAGCAAGTTTAGTACAGCCTTCGAATAAAAGACATAATGGTACATCGTGTAGCATAGCTCTCAATCTGCTATAAATAAATACATTTTGTAATAAAATGCCTCCGACGGGATTCAAACCCGCGACCTCTTGCTGTCAATGCGCTGAGTGTCATAGTAACCATTTGACCACCGGGGCTTC
>NW_022746127.1:0-2238 GCF_011630105.1 Anneissia japonica
ATCACAGACACAAATAGACGGATATGAGGATAGATTCGTAACCCATTAGTGTTTGAAAAAAAAATCGAACTAAGGTAGGTGCAAGGTGCATCAATGATGGAAAGATTAAAACTGCATTATGTGCCATGTAATTTAAAATAATATTAAATGTTTGTATAAAATATAGAAAAGTAAATGCAAAGACATACTGAAACTCAATTTGCTCCTGGATATCGTAGCATAACCAGTTATGTTAACCTAGTAAAATCACAAGTCTTTATGAGAATCCAAATTACCTGTTACATATGACAGTTTGTTATCGCTAATCATCGAGTAACCATCGCCGCCGTTTGCTATGTAATCGCTTACTATAATATTGTATATCTCGTCATCTACGAGTGGTTTGTATTCTGGAACTGTGCATTCTGTGCAAACGGCCTCCACATAAACAACCCTACTACCTGGTTGCTTTGTAACATCATATGTTACATGTAAGCCTTAATGAAAATAATTACAAATCTATAACACAAATATATATTTTACATATTTCATATACTTCATATTAGTAAAAGCTAATATTTTATAGCAATAAAATACTAGTGATTATATGGAGAAATAGTTACAAAATATGAATAATAATACAGTAACAAATTATATAAAATATGTCATTTAGGCATCTGTTAATTGGACGAAGGAAATACTTTCTAGTTTTTAATTTACATCTATAACAGGCCTACATATACCAGCTAGTAATTCAAATATTTAACTTATAGTGTTATATTGTATTATTTATTGGCATAACACAGGCTGTATAAATAGGTTTAAAGAGGATTAAGAGAATACTTAATTTGACGTTTGGTGACTTGGGCGAAAGGATGTGCTCTATATATTTTCCCCAGATGTTGAATATAGAATGATATGTATGTTTATAAGCCGTATGTTTAAAAATCCATTTGTACAGTATACCGGTAACTGATTTTAAAATGTATATTATTATTGCACAATAAAGGTTTCCCTCCAATTAAAGAGACTTTTAGGACCGGTTTTCTATGCTTTTTATCACCGTTGGTCTCTAATTAGAATAATAAAGATAACATACATTTGTTAATATGGGACAACAGGAAGTGGTCTTTAATTGGAAGGGTCTTTCGAGGGAGACCTGTAGTACCTACCTGTCATTTGTAGGAACTCTCCTCCCATATAGTCCGTGCCGTACTTGTACACTGAGAATTCAAGTGCTTCGCGAATGTATTTTCCTTTAATCTCAACGATATCAACTGTGTTGCCAAACGGTAACACCATGTTCAAATCGCCGATTGTAATACGACCTGTGGATACAGATGAGTATATAAACATTATAATATTTCGTTATAATTTAACAACAACGAATCAACATTTTAAAAAATACATATCGATGGGATTTAGTGCAATTTCCAGGACTAGTTTGCGCTTGCTGTTGTTACCCATTGTTGCATTATTATGGTGGCACATTGTGAATCCATTTCACTTCTTTCTGGTGCAATTGCCTCATGTAGAAATATTCCCGTCTGTGCAGGTAATTCAGTATCAGACGATTTTTTTTTCATAAACCGAAGCAATGTGAATTACCCTCGTGTTCGAACTTACGACCTTTCGGTTGACAGTATTAAAACATTAACTGCGTCAAATGCGTCCTCAAAATAATGAAAGTTTTACTCTCTTAAAACTTGAAGAAAATGGGAGTCGAGTAATAAGATAATTTACAGGTATCACTAATTTTTTCAATCATAAATGCATTTCGGTTGTTTTAGCTATAGTCCAGCAAACTTTGGTTGGTTGCATTTTTTTTTTTGCTATATTTTTTGAAAATTGGATATGATGTAGAGTAGACATAGATAAATCAAAAAAGTATGTGCAACATTTTTTTTTTCATACGTAAGGGGGGTTGCCAGTTGTTTCAAAATGGCCGCCATTTTTTCCTAAAATTGTCACTAATATTGTAAATTTATGTCATTAAAATGCAGTATTCAATTGGAAATCCACTCATAACAATGACAGCAACAGTTAACTAAATATTGTACACATTTTTGAGCTATTACAATTTAAAATGGCTGCAATTTTCCATTATTTTAGCTTTTTAGCATGCATATAACATAATAATAACCGACCTGTACAAAAACTGTGATAGAGCTAGTTATATGCAATTGCCATATGCTGTTATTATCATTACCATAATATATATATGATATATATTTATATATGATATATATATATATATGT
>NW_022746128.1:0-431 GCF_011630105.1 Anneissia japonica
CGGACGGTCATTTTCAAAACTGTGTAAAAAAAATCGAAAATTAACAAAATCATCGAAAGCTTGACTATTTGGCCAGGGCGCTCATTACTCCAAGTACGCCTACACGACGTCCGCGTACTCGATGTCGGTGAGCGAGTCGCGGACACAAATTATTTCCAGTTTCAGAAAATTTTTACAAGTTGAAATTAGAGACTTGTCTTGCCTGCCGTATCGGCGTACGCGACGACGGTAGTCGAGTTGAGGACACGTCTGTCTTCTCGACGTCCGCGTACTCGTGGTCGGTCGGCGAGACGCGGACGCGAGTGTGTACTCGAATTCCTTCCGTGTACTCGACGTCCGCGTACTCAAGGTCGGTCGGCATGACGCGGACGCGAGTGTTAACTGAAAGTCCTTCCGTGTACTCGACGTCCGCGTACTCGAGGTCGGTCGGC
>NW_022746128.1:504-850 GCF_011630105.1 Anneissia japonica
AGGTCGGTCGGCAGGACGCGGACGCGAGTGTGTACTAGACATCCGTTCGTCTACTCCACGTCCATCTACTCGACGTCCACGTACTCCAGGTTGGTCGGCGAGTCGCTGAAATGAGTGTGTACTCGACATCCGTACGTGTACTCCACGTCGACGTCCGTACTCGAGGTCGGTCTGCGGTCGCGGACGCGAGTGTGTACTCGACATCAAAGCAGACTCGACAGACTTCGAAAGTCGAAAATTTTCTAAGTCCAGATTTTCGAAAATTTTTCCAAATCCAGAAGTCCTTCTACTCGACGTCCGTCCGTCTTCTCGACGTCTGCGTACCTGTGGTCGGTCGGCTGGTCGC
>NW_022746129.1:0-803 GCF_011630105.1 Anneissia japonica
AACGACCTCGCGAGACACCTCAACCTGTCGACGGTCAGCGACAGGTGGGAGGTCGTGGAACCGTTTGACTACTCCGGGATCGAGGAGTCGGACTTCCTCTCGACCGACCACGTTTTTTTGGACGAAGAACCCGAGTTCTTCGAAAGTAATCGACTGAGCAAGGGCTCGTTGACGCGACTTATTCGGACCGAGGCAACCAGAGTCGACGTGAGAGCGATGCGATTCGCGGTCGAAAGAAGGGACGGTCCCCTGGATTCGGATATCGCGAACGCCGTAGCCTGAAATCGGTGGAACGTCCTGCGGACGTTGGAGATACACGACACCGAGGTCACCGACGCCTTCCCGAACGTGCTGCTGAACAATTGCGACACGTTGGCGACTCTGAAACTTGACGGGTGCGTGGGACCGACATTCGCCGAAGTGCGCGTGACTATGAAAAACACGCGCTGGCACCTGCTGCTATCCGGCATGGACGTCGATCCCGAAAATTTGGTGAATGCCGTGCAACCTCAGGTCCGGATTTTCACCAACATCACTTTGAATATTTGCTGTTGGATCGTTGCATATACGATAAGAGATCGCTGATATCGTGTATCAGGGATCACTGGTGGTTTCACGTGTACTTGAGAGACTCCGAAATCGAAAGTTTCATCGAAGCCAGATCATTCGCTTTCGAAATTACGTAAACACGTTTAAAAAAAATATGGACACAAAATACATTTTTTGTTTTTTCTTTTGTTTTTTTTATTTCTAACTTTACTGATGAGCAACAAAGTACTAACATAAATAAAGTCCTTCGTTAT
>NW_022746130.1:0-2028 GCF_011630105.1 Anneissia japonica
ATAACAGATATTAACGAACATGGTTTGCTAGTTGACACAGGTGCCTCTTCGCACATTATTACGGAGTCCAAATTCATTAAATTTGAAAAAGGCTTCAGAGCAGAATCGCATACAATGGAACTAGCTGATGGAACAAAGTGCACAAATGTAGCAACCAAACGCGGAGATGCGAAAATACACCTAATAGATGACCAAGGAATTGCGTATGAAACCATTCTGCGAAATGCATTATGTGTACCAACATACAAGATATATTCTCTGTAAGATCGGCTACGAAAAATCGAGCAACGGTCAACTTCAGTCCAACATCGGCAGAATTAATTCACCGGGATGGCACACGATTCAAGATCAAGATCATAGGCGTAGATCCCGGGGGGGATGGAGGGGATATATCCCCCCCAATATTTGACAAGGGGGGATGGTCCATTGTATCATCCCCCCCAATATTTTGACTATGTATGGGATAAAATGGAGCTTTACACACTTCAAAAGACTGTCACAGAAATAATTTGCACTGTCTTATGCGCTTGATGAAGATGAAAATTAGCATAATGTATTATTGTTGATAACAAAATTATTTTATCTGGTACCAATCTAAGCTCTTCTTTCCTTAGATGTTAGATGTGCTTGCAAAGAGAGCCACATTTCACACTGAAGGGTGTGTAAGGGTGTGTACGACATCAGTAATGTTATATCAATTCCAAGAATGTTTAAGGTTATATCGGTTGATGAGGAATTTATTGATTATAATAATTGACTATAACAGCAAATTGCATCAATTTATTTTGCGAAAACAAGGTTTCCAGCTTCAGAGGGGGGCACATCACCCTTCTAGTTTAGCCCAGTAGGTTAACTGACATTCAGGGGCCCTCTTTAATAAAATTAGAACAGTACAAACAAGATCATCACAACATAATAATAATAATAATAATATAATAATAATAATAATAATAATAATAATAATAATAATAATAATAACAATAATAATAATAATAACAATAATAACAATAATAATAATAATAATAACAATAATAATAATAATAATAATAATAATAATAATAATAATAATAATAATAATATTAATAATAATAATAATAATAATAACATACAATCCTCATTTCCCGGTTAGTAATTTACCATACCCACTCCACCTCACTCCACTCCCCATATAGAAAACAATACGACATAGGGCTTATCGTATTTATAATATAGGCCACACACGTGTGTTTGAAACTAAATATAAGCATTTTCATCATTGTTGTATTTATTACAAACACATTTTTTCACCATCTATACACATTGAGGCCCTTCTTTTAGGTTAAAATGATCTATCTTAAATTTGTCTTTCTTGAGTTTGGGACTATTATGTGTTTAAATAACTTAAAAGGATAAAACTAAAAAAACCTTAAAAAATGCGCCAAGCGCGCAAAATATTTTTGTGTTTTTAATTCTAATTTCGTCGGAATTGATGAAAACTATCTAAAATGTGCAATTTATAGAGGAAATTGTCCTACCGTAACAAGAAATGTGCGTAAAGAATTTGAGAATTTTAGGCACTTTCTGAGGATGCATTTGTCAAGGAGTGGAAAAAGATTTCTAAAGATGGATATTTTCCCCCTTGTCGCCCGGTGTTTTTAATTCTAATTTCGTTGGAATTGATCAAAACTCCCTAAAATGTGCAAATTTTAGAGGAAATTGGGCCATGTTAACAAGAAATGTGCGCGAAATTTGAGGTTTTTAGGCACTTTCAGAGGATGAAAGGGCATTTATAAAGTGGGGGTGGGGAAGATTTTTCAAAGATAGATATTTTCTCCTTGTCCCCAGTGGTTACGCCATCGGGCAGCATAGATCAAAGGAGTTATGACAGTTTTTGAAGTGGAGAAGGGGTTGCATGGGTGTTGTGAGTCTGGTCATTATGATATCTTCCTTTTTATTCTGGTCTTTATTTTTCTCTTCTCTTTTTCTTTCCTTTTCTTTTCATCTTCTTTCTCTTTCCCCCCTCTCCCCTCTTTCTTTTCTCTTATTACC
>NW_022746131.1:0-881 GCF_011630105.1 Anneissia japonica
TTAATATATATATATATATATTTTAGGAATTTCGTTGTCTTTATTTATAATGAGAAATTATTTATTAAAATATTTAATTTAATTTGTTTTTATTTTTGAATAGCTTCATGGATAATCAACATTGTGACAATGAACGCGGAAGACCACACGCGCCGCCAAAGCTTTTGGTGAATTGAATCTCAAACGCGATAACGAAAGCTGCATGATTGTTTTATAATTTTTATAAAACTAATTTCTTCTAATTTTAAATATATTTTCCATGAATTCGTGATTATTCATCGTCATGCGTGGACTAAATGCGTGACAAATTTAAGATCACGCATGTGTTTCTGCCAAATCTAATCTAATCTAAAAATGATAAAATTAGTCAATAAAATCTATTTTTGCTCAAAAATCTATCTGGATTACATAGAAAACTAGCTTATATACTCGTTTTTATTTTATGTACATTTTAAGTAAGCATATTTTGCGATTATTTTTAAACAAATAAACACCTATTTTTAATTATGTTCCATTCTGGCTTGAGTGACAGTTTTTATATGTCTAGTTTGTTGACTGTCCAGAAATTATGAGTTTAGACACCAAAATCATATCTGTAGCTTATTTAGTTTCAATTTTATGCACATTTTAGATAAATTTGGCAGCCATTTTTCAAAATGGCTGCCATTTGTATACAGGAGTAAAATCAAGTGTCAACAGGGCTTAGGGTGACCAGAAGGGATTAATTAGGATATCTGGCTATGTGGATTGCTTCTAACATTCCACTCCCCCTAACTCATTTTTTTCAGATTTTTTTTCTAGTCTAAGCTCAAGCGGATAAAAGATTCACTTGTGCGAACAACAGCCTGTGCGAGTTATGTACGAATAACTTTACAATTTCC
>NW_022746132.1:0-655 GCF_011630105.1 Anneissia japonica
TTCCACCCATAAGCCTGTGGTGGACGACGAGAGTTGCTGGTACCGGGTTACCGGGTAGCACAGACACGAAGGGACCCTTAGGGGCGAAGAAAGTCATTGGTCGAGTTCCTAGACATTTCAAGCGCCCTGAGCATCTTACATTAGATGGATATGTGCGCTATATAAAACTACATTATTATTATTATTATTAAGCCAATTTTTAGTTCGGAATGCGCATGCCCGTATCCACGGTCAATCGATATAAACCTATGTTGTGGTTATGTTGGTTTAATGTCGACTGACCTTAATACGGGCATGCACAGTTCAAACTATAAATTGGAATATACTAGTATGTACATTTACCTGCAGTTCCGTTGATGCTGATGTTTCATTTATGACATCATCTCTGAGTGGACTGTTGACTAAAAAATCGAATACCTGTAGGGTCGTTGACAAATCATCTACTGTTAAATTGTGCTGTTCTTCTAATAATATTTGTAAACGGATTTTAGAGCTCAGTACAAGTTCCGGGGTAACTTCTTCTTCATCATTGATCTAGTATATGCAACATTGTTCTTATAATTTATCAAAAATATTTGTTATGCAATGCTATCACTCATAATATGAAATTGACAAACCACTATGCTACTATTTATATATTATATGATATTGACAG
>NW_022746133.1:0-1801 GCF_011630105.1 Anneissia japonica
TGTCACCCGGCAGCATTGACTTCTCCAGGGAGCAAGCTGGATCTGTCTGTGAATGATGTGATATACTGTATAAGGCTTGAGTCGCCTGGACCTGTTCCCCGCTAGGCCCAGGCCACCATCACTGCTGTATAAGCCTAACTAGGTTTCGTAATAAAGTAGTTGCAGGTGCCTATGTCATGAAACCTAGGACCAGCCTAGTCTAAATGAGATTGAATGTGTGATTTATTTTCTATTAGGACACATAGTCATAGAAAAAATGATTAATTAGATATCACATTTTTTTTAAATTGATGAGGAACGGCGGTTTTTTTTTTTTTTTTTTTTTTTTAAATCGGAACAATAAGAAAATGTATTTTCTTAAAATTTCTTATTATCTTAAAAATAGAAAATACTGTAATGGGTATCTTGCCCACCATGTATTTATACCCTCATATTAAATTGCATTAACCCAATTTATTTGTCTTAATAATGCTGGTTGGCTGTTCATGCCTTTAATAAGGATGCTTAACATTAAAAGTTTGTGGGAAAATGTATATAGTCAGTGGCTATAATAATAAATATTCTATTTCTATGATGATACTCTGCGTAGTCCAAGGTTTGGATGTTCTACAGAGGTCTTATAAGAAAGTGTGTGTACATAAACATTAAACAAGTACCTCCTTCTCCTGGTTCCTTGTCCTAGTAACTGAAAAAAAAAAAAAGCTTAGAATAAAATGTTTATCATTTCAGATATTCTTGATTCAGTTGTGCCAGCTTCATCCCATGCGTCAGCCATCAAGAAAGCTATCTGGGACTTGGATCTTCTACCAAGTGTTCTCATCGCATTGAAGCAAGACTTCTCCCAGATCACAGGAAAATGGGACACAGCAGCAGCATTGTCCAAAATACTAGCGTTAGTTATTTAAAACATTTTCATAGTAAATAATAAATGGCACATTTGGGGTGGAGCTGTAGTTTGGTAGTAAATGCTTGCCTTGTAATCTATCTCTTGAAGATTTAAACAACTCCCCTCACTAAGCTTCATATTTCTATTCTCGAAGAGGTCACTTGCTGTTAGATGAGAATGAATCATGGCACTACGAGCAGCAACTGTTGGAGTGGCGCCATATAAGTGGAATGATTGATTGATTGATTGAATAAATAAATAGTGCACAAATGTACTTTTTTTAATGTGTTTTACACCTAATTATAAAATGAACATAAGAATTTGGTTGACAAAGGAATCCAGGGATGTCTCCTACTAACTCCAGCGTCATTCTCTTCATTTGGCCATGTATTACAGATACTCCACATAGACAGTCATCTTGAAAGATACATATCTGTCTCTTAGAGCTTCTTTGCAGCCAATTTTTTATCTGCAAAGGTGAATGACCAAGGACCTCTAAAAAAAACCAAAAAAAATAGTAGACAGGAGTTATAATCAGATGCATAATAAGTATGCATTTTTAAGTAATTATAAGTTGCATACTATTTGCATTGGCTATTACAGACTATGCTCAGTTGGATTGGATCCATCAGAATCACATGAGTTCTATGCCATCTTCCTGCCCGAATCATGCGAGCGACTACTGATACTGTGTCGTAACATCCAGCACAGGTACACCAAGATTCCAGAGAAAACGCTAAAGTTGAAAGATGATTTGATTAAAGACTTTCAGGAGGTGTTGGAAGCACTGCGATGGCTTTATAGCGCTCATGTCTTTCTGACAACACATGGTTAGTTTGTGATGTTAACACTGAAAATAAAAGATGATTTCCATTCTAAATATTTCATTGATTTTTGTAGGTTTTCCCAGATTTT
>NW_022746134.1:0-542 GCF_011630105.1 Anneissia japonica
AGATGTGCAATAATTTCCTAACAATTTATGGAAAATTTGAATAATTTTTTTTGATTAATGGATTTAGGCTCAGGTGCAGAAATGTTAAGAATTTGAGATTTTTAGATCCCGGAAAAAATAATAAATAAATTTTATGAAAATGACTAGGCCTATATCGCCCTGAGCCTCATCATGATTAAGGCTGAGGTGAGAACATTTTAAGAATTTGAGACTTCTAGATATTAAGGTTAAGGATTTTTTATTATAGTTTTCCAGTTTCTCCAGAGACTTCCATATTACTGGTAAATGAAATGTAAATTGATCATTGTGAATGTGACAGATTATTATGGCCGGTAATTGAATAATAACATGTTTCGTAATTAAATAAATACACAATTAGGCCAAAAAGATTTATGTAAGGCTAACAATATTATAAATTTCTATCTTTATATACACGAGTCATTTAAAGATGTGTCCCTTGCAGGCTAATGTCAAAACATCATAAACAAATAATTTTGAAATAAACTTGCTCATATTGCAATAGCATACAAATTATTAACTTG
>NW_022746135.1:0-816 GCF_011630105.1 Anneissia japonica
GGGGGGGGGGGGCCTAGCCTAGGCGTGGTTAGGTTGAACCTCTGTAATAAAATCGAGTCTAGGCTATGCCTAGGTTAGAGACCTATGTCTACATAGATAGGGCTCTATAGTACTAGTAGGCCGGCTTAAGCCTAATATAGGAGGCTAGTAGTAGAAATACTGAATTCAAATAGGCCTGCACTGAGGTAATAGAACACTAGGGAGGTACTATTAGGGGGACCCACTATGACACTCAAAGTAGGGAGCCTCTTGGCAATTCTAAATACCTAGGCCCTTCACCCCTAAGCGAGAGGCCCGGCTTTTTCCCATACATGATCTAGCCGAAAGTTGTTCATCTAGGCCTAAACTAGGTTATGCCGAGGGCCTTGGTCTAGGCCTAGGTTGACTGAACTTTAATGTTTTTTAAAGCATTAGAGTTAATATAAGTCTAAACTTTTAGAGAAAGACATGATATACATACCTGTATACGTACTATTTTGAATCCAAAAAACCCTGAAAATGCGTGTGTTTACAGTCATAATTCGGATGAATTCCAAAATGGCGTATTTAGAAATTGGTTTAAAAATCTACGCTAGTTCCCGGCGTTTAAGGCTGTTCCAGTATAGTAATTAAACTGTTGTAATCTGGTTGTATATACAATATACAGGACGGCATAAGCCAGATTAGGATTATATAACACTCGCATATTGCATTTTACAAGGACAGTCACCAGTCCAACATATATGAATATGATGACAGTAGAATAATGGGGTGGATTGATGGTAAATCAAGTATCTATATGATTTTAATATATTGCACACACAATTGAACTGCGGT
>NW_022746136.1:0-955 GCF_011630105.1 Anneissia japonica
AGAATTTACTTTACCATCCTCATCACCTGCTTCAACAAGGACTTTTATGAACCTTCCCTCATTATCCAATAATTGTAATCTATTGTTGACATACTCCAATACAAGAAGGTGTCCTTGGTTAGTAAGAGTAACATCAGTGACATATCTCATTTGACCTTCTTTTGTACCTATTGACCCTATTGTTTTGATGGTCTTGCCATTATTCATGTCAAACATGTACACACAGCTACTGTGCCAACCTCCTGCTGCATACAAAACATTTGATGTCTCATCCACATGAATACTCCGTGGTGTATTCTTTGCTCTCACACTAATTGTTTTAATCAGCTGACCATTCATATTGCATATTCTGATAGGTGTATTAACATTGCAATCACTGAATGCTATGTTACCATTCTTCATTTTGTACATTCTGTCAACTCCCACACCTTGTGGTAGTGTAACCTTACCAATATATTCTCCTGATTGCTTGCACTTGAGCATTTCATTTGTTGCACATGAAACCAGTAAGGAGTCATCTTCACACTTAACTACATCTATAATATTTGTTGCATTTATTTTAATAGTATTTACTAATCTTCCCGCTTCTACTTTGATTATCATTGGTGATTGATTAACTGGTTGATCATCAGCACTCACATCTAGTTTACAAACTCCTAGACTTGTGCATTTTTCTGTTACAAAATAATCTCCATTGTCATCTTCCTGAATTTGAGAGATTTTGGTTTCCCCTGTAGGCTGTGTCCATGTTGCCTTCAGTTGATTTGCATATTTTTCATGTTCATCTGTTTTGACTATTTTGACTATAATTGTCTGATCTTTGATCACAGATTCCTCTCCTTTTAATGTTAAACAGTCTGCTGCCCTCAAATATTTTACAGTCCCAATATCACATTGTCTCAATGAAGTCATTTGCTGTTTGTTTATGAAGTAGTAAATTTCTCCATTATCATCT
>NW_022746137.1:0-639 GCF_011630105.1 Anneissia japonica
TATAACATATACTGCCAAAACTATATATACTACTATAAATTTTACTGCCAAAATCATTAAAGCTTCCAAAGACTCACAAATACAGAGAGAAGGTTAGCGATACAAATTTCTATTTTTGTTCAGCGATTTTATTTGGCATTGATAAAAAAAAGAAATATTATGAAATAATGAATTACCCAAACTGGTATTATCAAGACTTCCATTAGGTGTTATGAGGCGATCCGTACGTTTGTAGAACACACACAAACTGCCAGCATTCCTGTACTTTGACCTCTACAGGTGAAGATGCAAATGAGAAATAGGTCATGCATGAAATGGATAGTAACAAATGAGGTAATGCCAAAAAAGCTGGTTGCTATTATTAAAACAATCATAAAACAATTCTTAATTCTGATTCAATGTTATTTTATGAATGAACTGTGTTAGGCAATAACATCCAATCAGAATTAAGAATTATTGAAAGACTGGTGTAACAAGAGTCACTGCCAAAAAATATACATTTAGAATGTATGGAATAAAAAAATGGAGAAGACATGAGAAGAGTGAAATAATAAGTACATTGGAAAATGGATATGAAAACAATAATTGGAATATTTAAAAGAATTGTACAGTACTAAAATATAACTTGAAGAATGATAT
>NW_022746138.1:0-2832 GCF_011630105.1 Anneissia japonica
AGATAATGATATACTGTATAATAATTATTATCATCATCATTGTGGGACAGGTAGTAGATAATGATATACTGTATAATAATCATCAAGGTTTATTTTGTTTCAGCAACTGCCAGCACATGTAACTGCATCTTGATGAGGTATGGTGAAGTATTTGAAGGCATTGAGGTTATGGATGATAAGGGCAATGTTGTAGGAACCTCTAAAATAGCGGCTAAAAAGGTGAGGGTTCTGGTGACACTGGGTTCTAGAGACGTCTAAATTGATTAGGAAAATAATGTAAGGATGTCTCGGTCTTAATAATTACAATATAAGTTTAGTGAATAGTTTTTCAATATTGAAAAGAGACTCTTTTAAACCTAGGTTAGTTTTGCTGGTGAATTGAATATGATGTATAATTTATGATGTTGTTGATAGGCCTTGACACAGACAGCTTTCACTCGTATGGTTCTTCCAGCACCCATCCTGCTTATCCCACCAATTGTGATGTCTTTCCTTGAAAAGTGAGTTCAACATGTTACTTTGATTGATAAATTCTAATTTATAAACTTGAGTTTGATGGGTCATAATAACAGTTGTCTTGTGAATGGCTAATAATGCAACATAAATGGGATGGCCCATTGTAAACAGTGAAAGTGAAAGACTAAAAAAGCTAATTGATAAACATAAATGGGAATGCCCATAGTCAGCAGTTGTTGAAAGACTGAAAAGCTAATTGATAAATATAAATGGGATAGCCCATAGTAAAAGTTTGTTTTGTGAAAGGATAATAGGACTGATTGATAAACATAGATATAATGGCAATTGTTAAATGTAAATTTGAATATCTTTATGAAATTTTATTGCATCCTATTTTTTTTTAGAACCAAATTCTTGCAGCATAGTCCACGTTGGATGTTGGCTGTTAACGCTGCAGTTGTAACATTGTCATTTGGATTTGCTCTTCCAGTGGCCATCAGCTTATTTCCACAATTTTCACAGGTAACAAATATTTTGTAGCAACTACAGTCATGCTCTTGACCATGGGGCAAAGTTACAAAAACGAAAAGTTGTCTTTTAGAAAAGTTTTAGTGATTAAATTGTTCTTTTTCATTAAATTTGAAACAGTTCTTATGTTTATGAAATTGAATTGTATGTTGTGTTCGTTCTACGATGCTGTGTTCTTTCTACGATGTTGTGTTCGTTTTACGATGCTGTGTTCATTCTGCATTGCTGTGTTCATTCTGCATTGCTATTCTGCGTTGCTGTGTTCATTCTGCGATATTGTGTTCATTTAGCGATGTTGTGTTAGTTCTGCGATGCTGTGTTCGTTCTGCGATGCTGTGTCCGTTCGGCTATGCTGTGTCCGTTCGACGATGCGCTGTCCGTTCGGCGATGCTGTGTCCATTCGGCGATGGTGTGTCCGTTCGGCGATGGTGTGTCCGTTCGGCGATGGTGTGTCCGTTTGGCGATGCTGTGTCCGTTCGGCGATGCTGTGTCCGTTCGGCGATGCTGTGTTCGTTCTTAATTGCACATTTTATTTCTTGTCTACCTATGATGCTGTGTTCATTCTATGATTCTGTGTTCATTCAGTGGCTATGCTCAGATATGAGTTACATAAGCATAACATTAATCGAGCGGTGTGAACTTAGCATGCAATCACTGATGTATGATAATCCATCAACAGACCCAAATTAGTGTACACCATTGCGTTAACTTATAGTTATGCATCAATGATTTTAAACCTGGTCAGGACTTGACCAATCATAATAAAGCCCAGATGTTAACAAGAAATACAAAGTGTGCAATTACAAGTTTATGTATTTCATGTGAATACTTACGCTAGTATTACATTAATTGCCCAGTCTGACATCTTGTTAATTACACCATGGATTAACGTATGTCTGGCGTTAGTTGCTCCAGGTTATCTCCCATGTCTTAATGTAGCCTAAGGTGTTGTGTTCATTCTTTGATGTTGTGTTCATTTTCTGATGAAGTATTACTTTTATAATAATATTGATGCTGCTTATTATATGATTTATGTTTATTCTTTGATGTTGTGTTCATTTTCTGATGAAGTATTACTTTTATAATAATATTGATGCTGCTTATTGTATGATTTGTGTTTATTCTTTGTTGTTGTGTTCATTTTCTAATGATGTGTTACTTTTATATATTGATGTTGTTCCCTATAATCTTGTTTTTTTTTCTTACAGATAGCCACTTCTAAGCTAGAAAAAGAAATTCAAGATGCCACAAAAAATGTTACTTTAATGTACAATAAAGGACTGTAGTTAAGTTGATATTCATTTACAGATATTAAACTTTATGATGAAATCTAGTGTAATACAAGACGCTTGATGGGATAACATGAATAAACCTTTAGCTAATTTTTTTAATTATAATCTGAAGGTCCTGGTTTCATATGGGCCATATATAATTGTTTTTGTAATACATCTTTAATCAGTTTTTTTTGTTATGTACATTTTTTTTAATACCACCATTTCCTTAAGTTTTGCTTTATTGATGTATTTCTCAATTTTAGCACAATTGAGGACTTTCTAAAGTGGATATGTGCACTATATAAATCATATTTATTATTATTATTATCATTAAGAACCAATTGGATTTGTTAATGCGATTTATTATTCTTTATGTATGTGCAAGATCTCCAAAGTTTTCTTACTTTAACGTTGATAAAAATAGCAGGAGCTATCAAAATATCTGTTTGATTTTGTTATAGTTTAATAAATTTGTGTTCTTCAAGTCAACTTTCAATAATAGTACGCTGTTTTTTTTCATTGTTTTTACATTTTATTTCACTTGGAGCATACATGCAAACCCACTCCTCAATAT
>NW_022746139.1:0-513 GCF_011630105.1 Anneissia japonica
AAATGCCTCCAGAACATGCATGTTGTCCCCGAGCACTGCTTTTTCCAGCTCTAACATATGAGAGCATAAGATGATTTATGTATTAATTTAATGAACGAAAACGTAGAAGAAAAATGTCAGTGGCTTTTTTTGTAATTAAGCTTCAAGTGTACCTGATCTGTACCAAGGAATGAAATGAAATAAAGGATTGTTTTTTCGAAAAAGAAAAAAAAAATATTCTGTAGTTTCACTGATAAAGGCCAAAACAGTTGAAAAAGTTCTTAACCTCTGTTTCTGTGATTTAGAGACTCCACTAAACAATCCTGAATGCTTTACCTACCACACTTAAAAGTGTATAATATGCATGCAGCTAAAACGATTTTATCTGCATCTTTTAATATGCAAGGTGAAAATTTCTACAAGTAAAACATTTTTATTGAGATTAACTAACTTAATTATATACAAAATGTAAGCAATAGAATTCTATTATTACCACAAGCTGTGGTTAAAAATTAAAGAATAATGACTAAGTGA
>NW_022746140.1:0-875 GCF_011630105.1 Anneissia japonica
GTTTTGTTCTCCCTGCAACGTTCTCCGGTCATCCGGTCGGTGTTACCGAAGTCCGGAATCCTCCATGAGATCAAAGTATAAACCGGAAAGTGACAAGTAAGTCGTATCGATCCGCCGTCCTGCACCACCGTGGCGTCCGCCACCAGAACGGCGGTATTCGCCAACCGACCCCGCCGACACGGGTTTTCCGACATCAAGCAACACATTCCCGGATCGATCGTGTCCTGGCAGGTCGATCGAACGTTCGAAGATTTCGATACAACCACGGACGATATGGAATCCGACAAGCAACCTCGTTGGGGCAAGGGCGTTCGCGCGGATACCGTGGCGTAACACACGCGGTATTTCGCGAAATCGTCTCGATCGAATTCGACGTCTCTCAAATTCGCGTGCGGCAGTACATGATACTGCGATCGATTAGAGGGAAAGGGTCTGTCGGGTAAAAGTCCCCGACCAAAACGTGAGCGTATTCGTGCAATACTTTCCACGTCTTGCTTTCCGGGTAGTATTCGTGCAAGTAGCAAAAGTACAAGTCGGACGCATCGGGATCTACGGCTATCACCTCGAGCACGCTCGTGGTGCGATCGCACGACACCTTGACCATAGCACGTCCGATATCTCGATCCGGAATAGACCATCGAATGTATACACATCTAGATGTGATCGATAATTGACCATCACAAACTTTTTATCTATCGTCAGACCCGAACACATCATCATCATCATCATCATCACCACCACCCCAAATACCACAAGAGTTAAGAAACTATAAAGAGCCATGATTTTTTTTAAAGCTTTGCTTTGCTTTGCTTTTTTTTTGTATTTTAATACTCGTTCCACAAAATATTCAACAATGCATCGGTACGATTTTGAAA
>NW_022746141.1:0-536 GCF_011630105.1 Anneissia japonica
CCAGAACCATCAAATTTTTGCCCAGCTTTTTAGTCCCCATGCTCAATGGGAAGATATGGCTTTGATTTCCGGAAGTATTACTATTTTATAAGACTAAATATAGCAACCCTAATTAGTCTATACCAAATCGAACTACTGATTTTTTTAGGGGTGTTTTCCCTGCACCCTTACCGGGGCCTTTATTTTTCATTGATTCCAAATTGGACTCACTTTAAACAAAGTTTCATCTTCATCATCATCATCATCATCATCATAATTATTTCATATTTTTTCTGGGCAAATTGAAACCATATATATTCTAATTCATCATATTAGTGTGCCCCCCCCCCCCCACACACACACACTTTGAAAAACGTTCCGCCGCCCCTCTAGACTACTTAGGGGTTTCAAAGGCTTACCGTATTAAGTCAATTTTAGTGGGAGTGGAGCAGCTCTTGCTGGGGCCACTCCTGCCCATACAGCTACTTCCTAAGATATTTAGTAGAAATAAAATCAGTGTGCAACAGTGTCCTAATGATGCGGACCTTTATTGTGCT